>NW_010209561.1:0-4122 GCF_000695765.1 Mesitornis unicolor | reverse complement strand
CATTCCTGTCCACAGAGATTTTTAAGACATGGAGAGAATTTTTAATGTGATATTATGATGAAAGAGTCATCATTCAGAAACTTCTGTAAATACAAAAATATGCAGAAGAATCTTGGTTTGGGCAAATAAAAACATTCAATTTTTTATAATTTCTAAAACTTCCATTGCTACTTAAGTAATTTTCTCTTAAGGTACTATGTTTTTTGAAAGAAAGATATTTTTATTTCTGCTTCAAAAAAACTTATATGCAACATTAATATAACGGGTGTTTTGCAATGTTTGAGCTTTTCACTAAGATTGCAGGCTAGTTGAAGTGATCACTAATTCATTGGTCCTGCAAGCTAATATGTCTTTTTTTCTGCCTGCCACAAATAGTTTGCTAAAAGGTTTCTAATCCACACTAATGAGTCAGTGGCCCCTTTAAGAAAGGAAAATTTCTCCCACTGCTCTATCTAGGTCTGTAGCCTGACTTCAGATATTTAGATTATTCTGTAGCTCTCTTGCAGCCCAAGGTATTGGGTTTTCTTCCCCTAATAAAGATTCAGAGGGTATCAGCATACATCCAGGTCTGCTCTGACACACAATGAAACTCTGGGAATTAGAACAACTAATCCCAGGAGGAGATTGACTTCACATCTTCATGAAGAAACAATTTGTCATGAAGTTCTGTTAAGAACATTTTATTTGCACCTTGACAGACATTTATGAAAATAGCAAAATGTGACCATGGATCTTAAGCTTTTCTTTGCAAAATTCTTGACTGTTGCAGAACAAGACAGCAAGGGCAAAAGAAAGGGGAAATTAGGCCATGAAGGTAGCTATGGTGCAAATGTGAAGAGAAGGAGCACAAAGAATTTGCAAGATGTGAGAAATGAGAGATCTGGGGTGGATATTGCCAGACAGAGCATCTGTAAACACACTTTCACTGCTAAGTGTTTTAAACTGTCACAGAATCAAGTAAAAAAGGGCCTGTGCACTAATGAATCTGTATGAAAGAACAGAGAAAAGGGCTTCATTTAGCTTAAGATAATTAGAAATATTCATTCTGTTCTCCACATGTCATATTTTGATTTTCTAAAGCAGAGAATCAAAAATCCCCAGTTCACCAGAATGAATTTCACCTCATAACTCAGAAGAATATTTGTTTTGAAATGTAATTGAAATAAGGACAAAGTAAAATTACAGAACAGCAAGGCAAGCACCCACTACATTTTCTCTATGCGAAACTGTTCCAAAAACTCAGTGGTGCAAGAGGCACATACTGTGTAAAATGTTAAATTATTAATCCTATTTGTATTTAATGGTTCTGAAAACCTCAAGCTGGTAAAACACACACAACACTTAATGCACTTTTTTCTTTTTCTTTCTTTTTTTTCCCTTTATTTTTTTTTCTTTAGAAAGCACCTGTTCCAACACCTTCTTTGTCCTGGTTAAATTATTTGCGTCTAGTTTTGTCTCCATTCAAGATTAGTGGAAAGGTGTATAGTCTTCCAATCCCATGAGACACACATACTTTCACACTCTTCCAAGCACGTTGCCTTCAATTGCTTGTTAAGCAGAGCCAGTGAAACTGAGAAGTTTTAAACAAAACACACATTAGCATGCCTCTTGTTTTCTTAGATATTCACTGCTCCATTTACTATTTAGAACTTCATCCCACTCCTATTGAAGTGAATAATGAAACTCCCATCGATTTCAATTTGAAAGCCTCTCTATAGCATTAATTAACATCTGACTGTAGAAGAAGGGAAATCCGTGCTGCTAAAGTTTTGCTCCTGAATCTGGCCTACACATTGAATAGATTGTAGAAGTTGCAGCTTAGTGTCATCATAGAATCATAGAATGGTTTGGGTTGAAAGGGACCTTAAAGATCACCTGGTCCAACCCCCCTGCCATGGGCAGGGACACCTTCTACTAGACCAAGTTGCCCAAAGCCCTGTCCAACCTGGCCTTGAACACTTCCAGGGAGGGGTCATCCACAACTTCCCTGTGTCAGATATCTCCTGCTTACAATCCTGTTGGCATCTCTTTTGCACAGTGTCTCAAACATTTTCTGAATCATAACAAAGATGCAGATAAAAGGAATTTTAGAACATGTATTCCACCTTTAAAATCTTTCATGGCCTGTCGTAGTTATCAATTACCATTTAAACTTTTGAAGCAGAGGGAGGAGAAGAGATGCTGGCCAAGTCCATCTTCTGTTTGATTGAAGTGTCACAGAATAGGAAACGTCAAACATTGGCTACTTCAGAGATACTTATACCAATCAAGAGGGCTGTTCTGTGCATATTTCTGAAGTGACTGGTTAGCTAGGAATGCTAATACCACTTCCTCACCTGCCATCAGCTGCACAAGTAACTGCCCTCCTCCCACTCCTGAACACTTCCGTGGCTCTGGAACTGTCAGCAAAGCACATGTCACTATCAGTTGCCTCTGTTCCCATCATTTCAGAGTTCTGTTACCATTTGTTTAATAACCTGCTCCACTAACCTTCACCATCTCCCAGCTTTTCTGTCCTTCACCCTTGGATGATTTTATGGGTTCCAATTTATCTGAAGAAGATGATGACACCAGTGAAAATGTAACCATTCAGAAAGAAGCAGCCTGAGCAGTCACACTAAAAATTTTGCATCAAGCACTCAATCTCACAGATAAACTGGCTGAGATCTTTCAGAATAGTGAATGGTTTCATAAAGCTGGCCTACAAAACCCTGCTTTTCCATCCTTCCCATCTTATGTACTATCCTGTGTGTTTAAACTGTGTATATTTCTGAAATCTTAGCATACATTCACCCTTATAATAATTCCCGGGGGAAAAAAATGCTTTGAAAGGAACACTTCTTTGACAGATTGCAGAGTATAGCTTATGTATGTTAATAGACATTTGTTTAGAAGCATAACTAGAACTGCTCGCATTATATATTTTATTTGTTTAAAACTACTGTGGCTAAAATTTATTTCTACTTTTTCAGAAAAATGGATTTTGAAGATCAGCAATTTCCATATACTCCCGCCTTCTCAAGGTTTATTTAAGAAAATTTCATCAGCTTTGTTCTGAAGAAAAATACTTCATTGAGACTAAGTACATATTTTAAAATTATGCATTGCTGATGCATAGTTTAAGTGGCAGTTATATTTCTACTGTTTGGGCCCAGCCCTTCTGGTTTTGCTTGCATTGGTCTATTAAAGCCAACAGAACCATGCTGAGTTACAAACAACTGGAGAGGTGAAGCATCATTTCAGGCCATTTTGAATTTTCTTTTCTTAAAGGAAAACTTTGCTGCTTCTTATTCAAATTTTAAAAAAATAATAAAATGTAAGCAGTGATTTTTGAGTAAGGATTTCAATTTTTCATTGTAGGACACATCTATTAAAAGTTTTCAGTGTAAAGCAGACATGCTTTTGGGTTTTTAATTTTTCTTCCAGAGCTCATCATCTCCATAGTAGATAGCTTTTATTTCTTTTTAATATAGCCAAACCTTGGTCCTCAGTTTCTTGTGGTGATTTATTCACTGCAGACCAGACTTTTCTGCCTCTTGCCAGTAATTTTAAGAATGACTTGCAGAGTGACTTGCTGCTCAGCTTCACAGATGCTAGCAAAAATCACTCAAAAGGAACAATCAGTAGAAGTTACTATACTTTTCTAATACTTTAAATCAGATAGTTTTAGAATGTAGATAACATACACTTCTCAGTTGCTTTTATTTTTTCTATTTTATAGTTTTTCATATAAAAACATTACTGGTTTTGGAGCCAAGAGGTAGAAAGAAAGATGTCCTACCTGTTTAGCTCTTCACTTAATGTAGCTTTTTTCAGTGTGTGTTTCTGAAGAATGAACACTTTCAAAATTATTTTTTTTTATCCCAAGAGATCTTATATTTTATTTAATAGGATTTCAAAGGCAGAGTTTTCTCTCCTCCTTTTCAACTCAGAACACCAGTTTGGATCACCTCTGACTGAATTTTAGCAGGTGAAAATCTCCAGTAACTGCCGGTACTGCCTGCAAGTCACAGACACACTGTTACATGAGTAGTTGCATTGCATGAATGCACATTTATGAGACCTGTTCCTTCTAGTCATTGTCCAAGAGTCTTTTAGACAGGAGATATATATAAATATATA
>NW_010209560.1:0-29721 GCF_000695765.1 Mesitornis unicolor | reverse complement strand
ACCAGATCATAATTTCCCGATTGAACACAGTGCATTCATATGCACTCTAGAAAAATTTAAAAACCATTACATCTCTCTTTCAAGAATGGTGAAGAATTCTGAAATTGCTGGAGGAGGTTGACTGTTTCCAAGTGCATTTGTTCCTATTTGACAAATCGTACCATTTTGCTATGTATAAATTAGAATTTTATTCTAATGAGTTATGGTTTGCCAATAAAAGTGAAATATGTGCTACAGTTATAAAATGCTGATGCAGAACTTCACAAGTTATTTCAAGGCCTAATATTTATTCATCATCGTATAAGAGCTCAAATTCAAAAGCACATGCTTATGTCCCAGAACAAATTTTATCCAGAGGTCTAAATCAGTACTTTTGCAAATACTAATTTATCAATTGTTCTGTGTTGTACAAGAAAAAAATGCTCCTGTGTTTCCAAGGAATACTTTTACTTCTGGTAATTCTTCACCTTTGGAATTTGAACTAGAAGAGCCAAGTCTGTGTTTGCTAGCAGAGGATGTAGAAGGTATGCCCTAAGCCTTTCACGTCGCAGCATTGCAGTGTGAAAAATTGTTTCAAGTATGAGTAATGGTCTTCACAATGTCTACAGTCACTTCTTGTAGCATTCATTTCAGCTGCCTACATATTTTGGGTCCAAATGTTTTTGGATTTGCTCAATTATTTAAATTCAATGTTTTGAGTCCAAACGTTCTTAGATTTGGTTGATTATTTAAATCCAAGACCAATGAAAATTGGTCTGTCTTCATGCTAAAATTCTGTTCTTTAAAATTAATCTGGCTATATTGGTGCCATATATAATTACTAGAATTTCCTTTAACAACAGTTGTTGCAGTGACAGCTACAGTCTAATTTTATTAAACAAAATACAAAAAGGTATTTTGAAAGAAACATTTTTCAAAACTGATTGCTTTCCAGACTTTCTTTGAGATTAACTTTTAAAAGCCAATATGATGAGCTTGAGTTAGTCATGAAATTCAGACATTTCCGTGCAGCTCTAACTTTAATGGACTGTTTCATTATTATATTAAGTACTTAGTAAGCTGTGCTTTGATTGTAACTTCCTTCTTCCTACTTCTTCTTTCAGTTCTTGTTTGTATGTTTGTTTGGGGTTCCCCCCCCCGTTTATTCTATACCATTTTCTAAACTGTGACATAGCAAGTTACAGTTCCTAATTTCGGGTCTACATTGCATTACATAATGAGCACTGTAAGCACGGTAATATATGAAGCAATTACATACATCTCAGAATCATGAATTTAAAATATAGCTGATTCAAAGCAAATCAAGCAGTAACGCAGATTACAAATGCAAAGTTACTCTAGGGATTTCTGTGTGTACACGGCACAGTTTTGCTGTGTGGTAACACTTTAGATTCAGTAAATGGACCTCACAGAGTGAAACTGCCAACATATGTTGTAAACAGAGAATTATGTCGTGTAGTGTTAAGGCTAATAGGCTAAATTACACAGAAATGGTAATGGATCCACAGGTGACCTTACAATGCCTGCTTGGTAGTGTAGCAGCTAGTTAGAGGAGAAGCTATCACCTTACTAAACAAGACGTTAGGTATTTGTTTCATTTTATTCTCCATCTATTTCCTTGCTATAAACAAACAGTAAATACATATCCTAATATCTATTGCATGTATTTTTTTATGTAAGGCTACATATATAGTCATGAAAAAGATTTGAACAGCTCCAAAGAGAAGAAAAAGAACAAATTCTTAAAGCATCCCTTTACAGACAGGTTTGTTAATTCAGTTGAGGACGATCCTTTCTGTACAAGTCCTCTAAATCTGTAGTCTGATAAACCAATCAGCTTCACGTTTAATTATTTAAACTAACTGAAGTTATGCCGTGTGACTTGTCCAAGCAGTCCAGTTACATGTGTGCTTTGTGAAGAAGTGCAGACGATGGAGAAGAGGTGGAGAAAATAAGATGAAGGAAGATGAGGGACTGAAAGCAAGGGTGAGCAAATGAAAAAGCTCTGTGCTGTTTGTACAGGGTTCTCTCTCCCATCTTTCCTCCATTCCAGATGTCATAGTGATTTATGCGGGATTGAAATCTGCCCTGAGGTTTGTGAACCAAATGCTTTTGATTTCTGTGGAGTTTGTTTACATCAGAGTTGACTGTGGCTTCTCTTCAACCGATTTTTTTAACTTAAATTAATTAATAAAATCCCACTGCATAGCAAAATCTAATCTTGGAAGATAGTGGGAGAAAAAGCACTTCTAGAGGCAGAGGTTCACTCCAAAACCAATGTGAATGTTAAAGGTGTTCCTGTACAGCAAGACTGAGATACTTGTATAAAATGTACACTGAGTGTATCTAAAATAAAAAAAAAACTACCTTTGAGCCAGCCCTCTGGGTGTGTGTTAGATATTTTGAGCCAAATTGCAGCAGTCCACAGAGAAGGAAAGACAGAGTGGGAGTCAGCAAGGAACGCTATCACCTATTTCCAGGGCCTCACAAAAAAGCATATTCAGGCTTTTTTCCAGTACAAGCATCCATCAGAGCATCACTGCCTCCATGTCAGCCTGGAGCCAGTGCAGGTGCATACCCATCCCTGGATTGCCACTCACACTCTGCACTTACCTCTTTCATGGCACTCTTGGTCTTTATTTTTGCTAATATTAGGTCTTTCGTTTGAGAAGACTGTAGTACTATCTTCACAAGGCACAGGCAGGCTGCCATACTGCATACTTCTACAAGCTTCGTTTGTACAGACTACAGTTTCCATATGAGCTCTGCAGTGCAAATACACTGTATGCAAACCCAGTAAGTTTCAGAGATCAATTTTCATTCTTTTCAAAAACCTCCCATATTTTACCATAACATGTAAATATACTTTGATTTTATGCTCATCCTTGATAGTAATATAATTTTTCTACTTGAAAATTTAGTCTTTTATTCAGAAAGCTAGGAGTATTTCTGTGTCTGCAAATATTTTTGAGATTTGATTAAAATACAGAAAAAATAAGACTTTTTTTTAAAAATTTTTAAAAAGGTGGATATTTTTACAGACTCTCTTAAAATTGAAACTATTATCTTAACTGGCCTGTCTGAGATAGTCATGTTAACAGCTTTCATCTTTACAATAGCTCTGAATGCACCTGGAATAGCTGTCAACAGAGCAGAAGTCTGTGAAATGTATCAGACAACAGGTCCACATGTAAGTGAGAAGCAAATGTGTTAACTTAGCTGACATGGAAAATCAAACAATTGGAGGGGAAAAAAATAAGAATAGACTAGACTTACTAATTAAAGAAAAACTGTTTTCTGTGGGAAGAAACATCTGTAGGCACTGAAACCATTTTACAGCATTCAGGTTACATTCATTTTCATATACAGAGATTTATACTGGGAGCTCAGAAGGTCATAGTCATCATTCCCATCTTATGAGAAAGTAAGATAATCAGTCTCTCTTCTTCCTTTACTACAATTGTGGTATTTTCATTTTATTTTGGTGATTATTATGTTGGTGATTATTAATTATTTTTGTTGTATGCATAATAAATCTATCCTATCTGTGAAAGAAAAGAAAAAGGTATGGTGGCAGGTTATGTTATTACATAGCTCTACCTCTCAAAAATTCATCTTTTCTGTAGCATAATGTAGCCATCTTTCACCCCGATATCAGTAAGGAGACTTTGGTTATTACAGCAACACTGATTTTGGTAA
The DNA here is from genome assembly GCF_000695765.1 of Mesitornis unicolor. Lineage (NCBI taxonomy): Eukaryota > Metazoa > Chordata > Aves > Mesitornithiformes > Mesitornithidae > Mesitornis > Mesitornis unicolor. Next base: position 26,022 of record NW_010209560.1, on the reverse strand, counting down.
AACCGTTTCTTTCACTTAAATGTACAATTTTTTATTCTCATAATGAGCTCCCACCAATAAATGAAAGGTGAGTTTGCATTTATAGGTGTTTCAATTTTTTTTCAAAGAAAAATGGTCAGGATTAGATGTCTTGAAAGTGTGATTTGATAATCTTTAGAACAGTCACTTTCCAGTTTTCTTATGTTTCCAGTTATTTCGTGGTTGTTTCACATGCATATTTACAGTGATTTCCCAAAATAATAATTCTCTTTATGATAGATAGGAATGATAACATGAACCCAAATCTTATGCAAGCCTTACGGTGGCATATAAAAAAATTCATCTAACAGAAGACTAAAGCTACTGTGCATTAATAAAGTGAGAGCTTATATTCAAAATAGTTACTAAATACTATGAGAAAAGTATTGATTTAATTACTGAAGTTATTAACTTCAAGTAGCTCATATACTTAGGAACGTTTATTATCCTGTGTCTTAGTTATTATGATATCATTCTAAACACCAATTTATTATATGGGTGATTTTCTGGATAAGAAAGTGTGGAACTCATTAAAAACACTTGAGTCATTGGGCTGATGTCCATTAACACATCTATGTACAGTAGTACAACATGAAACTTAGATTGAAATGCTACCCTGAATCAGCTAAAAAAGTATTTTTTAGATTGATATATAAATAAAAGCCAGGCACAACGGCCTGTATTTTGAGTTTCTATATATCCAAACCCATAGAAAAGCGTATTTGTATTATATTTCAATTGAACATAAGATTTGGCATGAGATTTTTAGATGGTAATTTTAGCTCCATGCTCTTTATGACATATCAGTCAGTGGTGAGACTTCTTTATTTACATACAGATATTAAGGATATGATATTTTTAATTTCATCAGCTCAGGACTTAAATTAGAACTTAAGGTAAATGTTTTCATTTAGTTTATTGATTCTGTTCCAATTTAGGAGATTACCCCATAGCTCTAATTCACCCAAAGAATCTCACTGGGGAGATTTTCAAAGGCACAAATAGAAGTCAAACCACTAACTTCCATTGACTGCTGAAAATTGTATTACTGCCTTCTCTCTGGATACACGGCAACCCAGTTCCCATTGTTCTCTTAATAGGAAGGAGCATCCGTCTTCCTCAAGTAGGCTTTGAAAATGTTGATCAAAGCAGAGGAGGCCAGATGCTCACAGTTTGCTATAGTTCTGCTGCGGTCAGTGAATGATTTGCACCATTTGGGACACAAGCCATATCATTACTAAAGTGATTATATTGGAAGTTACTTAGTCTCCTAATAATAAAATTCAGCATTAAAGAATTAAATTTTCCCAGCTAAAATTGAAAAAGAAAAATTGCTGTTAAAAATATCATCCATTCATTAACACCAATGCAACTGCCTGCTAAAGTCATCCATCAGCTGGGATTTTTTTTTTTATTAGGCTGTGAGATGTTGACCTTCGTTCTTGTTCTGCTCAGTATGGAAGCACTACAGAGGAAATACCCTCACCCACTTGGAAAAAAATAACGTAATGCCTTCACTGCATTGCAATTTAGGTTGGAATACTGTTGGCAGATGCAGAAAAAGTGCATCCAGGCTCTTATACCCGCTTTTACACATTTTGTCATAGTTCCTTTTCTCTGCCCGTCTGCCAAAATAACACCTCATGCTTCTGGTGCTACACACCCCCCAGAAAAATTAGCTGATTTTGTGTTTCAGCAATATGCCCCAGCAGCATGCATGTGTAGAAAGCAGTTTCTTTTCTTAAATTAACAAAATGACTGCTAGTAATATCTTCATCTTCTGGAATAAATTTCGTGGCTTTTTATATGCTGCCTCTGATTTCTAACATTTTGATCTGAAACGTCCGACAAGGCCAGCGTACAAGGTGTATCACATTTCTATCTGATGACATCTACCCAAAATCAGCTGCTGAGATGATGCCACCCTTGTCCTGGTTTCTCATCGTGTGTTCTTCAGTCCTGTCAGCACAGTTCTCAGCCCAACTACCTTTCCTTCGCGCCTCTAACATGCGGTTCGTCAGCGCTGAGAAGGGGCTGGGTAACTGGAGATACAGAAGAAGGAGGTGAGGAACGATAGGCGGAGGGTACACTGGAAAAGAGAAAGTAGTTCACTGAGAGCATGAAGAAGCCAGAGCTTGGAAAGGAAAATAAGACTCTGGTAAAGAGCAATTAGCAAAAAGTGAAGAAAGTGTAAAAGCATAAGTAATAAAGAAGAAAAAATGTGACAAGCTTTGTCTTTGATCGTACAATCATAAAATGTCCAGATCTTCTCTGAATGCCTTCTTGAAACCTGCTAACAGTATATTTAAAGTGTGTGAGAAAAAATAAATATAGAAATGCAAATTAGGCCTGACAGATTAGCCTAACAATCAGTTTTCAAAGCACAGAAGGCCGACCACAGTTTAGCAGTTTATTTTGAGAGCTGAGTAGGATGGCATATTTTTACCTTAAACAATATTCATTTTAGTTTTCTTCTGCTTATTTTTGCCTGAACATATCCTTATAATTCTCCAACACTCGGTAAACACTCCTACATTGGCCTGTAGAATAGAATAGAATAAAGATTAGAATAAAGATTACCAGTTTGTTAGAACAGATAACGATAAATGACTTGCATACATGAAATGTGTTTGGGACATGTTTAATCCATAAGTTTGATGTTAAAAGCACCAACATTGTCTTGTAAAATTTTACAGTCAACATGATCTGGGAAGCATTCTTGTGGTAGTCTGATGCGGATTCTCCTTTATGGTAACAAAAAACACTAGCTGTGCTGAAATACCAGTTCATGTAGAACTGTGTAGATCTGTTAGCTGCAGAGTTGCACATAAAAAACCCAAATAATCATTACAAAAATGCATTCTCTGGCTGCTGGTTCGGGGTCAAAACTGTAAAAGACAGAGTGCCTGTAAAAGACTGAAGTGCCGTGGTGTAAGCATCCTGACAGCTCTTGAGGTGTACTCAGTTTTTTTGCTGATTAGTGCCAGAGCTAAGAAGGAATCTTGAGATGCAATGTTTTTGTGAAAGTCATGCTTTCATTGCTAGTGACGTGTTTGAATTCAAAGTCTACTGGTACTTTTTGCTTTTAAAGAAGAAGTAATTTTGTACTATGTAGAAGCTATTTGTGGCTGTAGAAAGAGAAGGTACAGGAGGGAACTTGACTTGGTAGCCTACAGTAGCATCAGCACCACTCAGATATCTTGGCTCAGCTGAGGTGGGAGTGCCCTGCTCTTCTGGTCCTTAGCCATTTGGCTACTTTTTTATTTTTTAATAGTGACTGTAAATGCATGAACTCTCCTGGGATGCCATGGCATGAAGGATGAGTTAGCCACCTCCAGTTCAAATAGCAGCCTTTGAGAGACTTTTTCTCCTGTAGACTTTAGCTGGTTACAATGTCTCAGATCTCTAGGTTGGTTAGGAAGACAAATTTTTATTTGCTTGAGTGCAGGTTTAGAGATATCTCGTAGTAACATACTTTGCATTCTTGACAATGACAACAAAAATCCTTCTTTTTACATGTTTATGGATCAGTTTTTCTTTCACTTCCTCATAGACTTAAGTGTCTGTTGCAAACAAAGTGAAAAAGTTACAGGTTATAAGAAAAAATAGTCATAATTCTTGCTTTTCTCATACTAGTTAGACCAGCAATGTGGAATTTCTCATAAAAGGCACAGTAGTTGCTGACTTAGCTTTACAGACTTTGTCTAACGCCTACTCTTCTCCAGCCAGAAAAAATAATTCTGGTAATATTCTTTGATCTCTGTATGTGTTTTGAAGTCTTTTTTATAGTTGATAGCCTCAGTCCCTTGCACTTAAAAAAAAATAAATCTATGTTACCTTGAGGGCATAAGGAAGATTACAAATTGATAAGGCACATGGGTAAGAAATATGATATTTTTTCCCTGAGAAACCAAATCATCTGTTTTAGAGTTTTCATAGAGGAACTTTTATTTCATATCAGTTCTGTACAATAAATGAGTATGTATGTAAGGCTGGATAACCCAATCCAAGACAGGTTTACTTGAATGTAACTTAATCAAGATGAAATAATATGTATCAAAACTAATTTTTTAATTGTGCAACCATTGCTCTGTTTATGTGTTTGTGGGTTTATTAGCAGGAGCATGTATACATAGATGCATATACATGCACTTAAAGATTTGTACGTGTGTATCTATTTATGCAGAATCCATTTGTTTTCCTCTACCACCAAGAATTTAAAAGGTGCTAGCAAAATGTGTAATGTTATGGTTGAGAATTTAAATGCCCAAAAGTGAAGAAATTAAGAAACAAACAAGCATGTGCCCTCATAGAATTGATGAGTTTTAAGACATAGTTGTGCTGGACCATGCAGTCTTTAGGGGAGAGGTAATGTCAAGTTATATATTTATACAATGCCAAGTGCACTGTTGGTGTTCACTAAGTAAACAGAGATTGTAATGAATATGCTATAGTAGAATGGCAAATTTTGCATTTGGATGACAAAAAGATGGTAAGGTGTATTTTGTGCTCTCCATAAACTACAGGAAATCAGGATCCTTTGGTTGCTGTATTTAATGGTTCTATATTACAAGCAAAACAAAAAATCCCTACCAAGCTGATCTGGGAACTTTACCATTTCCCCAAACTTGCAGGGGTATATATATCTGGTCCTCACACAAACTGCTGAATTGTATGTGTGCGGCCTTTACTTTAGAGAATTGCAGTGTTTTCATGGCAAACATTGCTGCATCTGTGTTGATGTCCTCAGAGTTGTTGGAGTCATAGGGTGTTAGAGTCATAGTAATTAGGGGCTGCAAAATAAAACATGGCTAATTCTTAGCTTAAATGAGTTCTGTAACTGTTGTCCTGTCATGCCTTGAAGTCTCTGTATGGCTGCCTCACAGAGGCTTTCTGGTAGTCACCAGATTTAGTCTTTCTTCTAAAATGGGAGACTTACAGAAATGTATCTAAAGCGATGTAAGAACTGAATGTGGTGGCAGTTTAAGAATGGCTTGTACTGCAGGAAGAGAGACCTGCTTTGTTTTCCAAACTTGATAAAGATGCCTTAAAATCAAGAACCCTAAAGGGCTGCTCATGGCCCTGCACACTAAGACAGGAAGGGAGCAATAGATGCCCTTACTTATGAGTCGACCCAGTCCTAGAGTGACTTTCAGAAGAGGCTGACTCATAAACGCGTGCTGTGGTGGCCAGGCTCTTCCTTGTCAGTCCATCCTCTCTCAGCAGTAAAGCAGTATGTGACCTCTGTGAGAAAAAAAGCTTTCCCAGATCATCAATTTCCGAACAGTGATGTGCTCTTCAGAAGAGGCAGCAGAGAGGTCCCTGTGTAAGGAAGTGTCTTTGGCATTGAGGAGAGTGCAGAAGGGTTTCTGTGCACAAGAGGGCTGACCTCATGGCCTTGCAGGCTTCTAGAGAGAGCGGCTGTAGCTTTCATCAGGTCTCAGAGTGTGAAGTACACCTGTGCAGAAGAGAGGGAAATTGTTTCAAACCCTTCCTGGAAGGCCGTGCCAAGATGCTGTAGAGAGCTCTGCTACCCTTTAGAAGAAGGTAAAGGTGAAGTCTCTAATGAAGGGAGAGAGAACTTCAGAAAAAGTTCAGCTCTTTATGGATAAAAAGCTCTGTGGAAGGAATCTGATCCAAGGAAAGAACTGTGCAGTAAATTGCCAGTGGCTTTTTTCTATGACACACTAAAACAAAAGTTAAAAGGCTGGGACATAAAGAAATCTGAGGAGAAAAGAAATTAAACATGCCTGAAGATTTTAGAAAATTACTTATATTAAAGCTAGATAGATCTAGTGTAACACAGAAGATAAATTTATTTTGTCATTTTATCTTCAGGTCCTTAACTCCCAACTAAACTACAACATGTAAGTCAGGAAGACATTCAGTCTTGGCATAATATCTTCAAGAGGTCCAGTGCATGTCTGAAAAAGTTGTCCATATGGTTAATTCCAGAATTAATTACATTGCTTTTGAGTAAGCTTTCAAATTGCTGAGGAGCTCACATGAGCAGAAATTATACAGCAGAAACTGAAACTAGTTAAACAAGCTATAAAGCACTGAATCTCATAGGAACAGGCCACCTTTTATTGCACTTCGCACCTCTGAATGTTTAATCAGTTTGGTTTTACTTGCTATTACTCCAGTGGGGAAAGCAGTGGGCTGGCATTGCTTCTATGGCAGTAATTGTCCCCTATCCTGCTAATCAGCAGCACTGTGCCATGAGGCACTCTGCTAGACAATATAATATAATATAAAAGCTTTTTTTGGTGATGATTTTTCCCTGTTTGACTGCATTCTTGATGTGAATGAAGAAAAAAATGGTCACTTACAAGATGCTGCTTTGGGCATCCCTTCACATCCATCAGGATACGGGGCAGCTTTTCTGAAGAGAACAGCTCCTTCTCCTGTGACAGGATAAATGGATGCAACCTGTCCAGAAATGTCCGTGCAAGTTTTGTGTTTGTTAAAGGTTGCCTTCCATCAGTCTTGTAAGATAAAAAGCCATCTGACCTACAGTTCTGAAACTTTACATTAATTCCCTCTAAGATTGCTTACTAGGCAAAACAACTATGTGGTGTCATTGTTCAGCAGACATCTGCTGAAATACCAGTCTGATGCACCATTTTACTTTTGCACAGCACAAGGCTCAGTGAGGTTTGGATCTGGGACCAAATAAAGGATGACAAGCTTAAACTACAAGGTAGGGGCTTCGTCTGTGAAACCGCTCAAGTTTTTGGCTGGGATGAATTTTTCTCATTCTGGAATTCCACGCTTGCTTTTTTTTTCCCATGAAAATCTTTCTCTTCTGTCCTTCAAACAGTGCACTGCAAAGGGCAAGATCACAAAGCCTTTTGGTTTCAGTGCTCAAAACTGCAGCTGTCTTTTCAAAAGGTAATTTTTCTGCATTCAGAGCTAATGACGCCATTCCACATTATTGCCAACATGCTCCTAAAGGACCACCTTGTATGAGCTGAGGTTTTTTCCAGTGTTATATTTTGGTGCAGTGAACAGTTTGGTACATTGAGGTCTCTTATATAAACAGCAATGATGAGTCATCTTTAGAGTGAGTGTTGACACGCTTCCCTGGCATGAGTTAAGATAATGAAGGATGTGCAGTTAGAACATGCTTTAAAAAATGGCAATCTGAAATCCAGAACCATTTCTTTTAACACTGTATGTTACCACAGGAGTTATTTTTGCTATGGGGCAAAAGCCCAATGGCAGGTATAGGAGTGACATAAATGTGACTTCTGTAGTATAAAATGATTGGAAAGAAACCAAACCTCTTCATTGGGAAACTCCATTGGGACAAGGACTCAGTGACTCACTCCCTACCCCAGCACAGTGCTGGGTCCATATTCTGAAGTCACCATCCTGGTCATCTGCACAGGGGGAACAGCCGTGTGGGAACTGCTGTGGTCAGAGTAAAACCGAAGGCTGCTTGAACTGTGTAATGTGCAAGAGAGATGGCAGATCAGTGACTTTTTATGTCTTGAGCTGTAAATACTTTGGGTTTTGTACTGAACGTAGTTAGCCCAAATTGAAATAGAAGTGTATCTCCTTTACCGATTTCTCCAACTGGTCCAAATGAAGAAACAGAGCATTCCTTTCAAAGGACTCATGGATGACTACTTTAACAGTCATGGAAAACTTTCTGATACAGTATCTCTGTGGTCATCTGAAGTCTGCCAGCTTTAAGTGAAAAAATTGCTCCTGGTCTATTTTGGAAGGTTACCATCACTGACATGGAAATGTCTAGAGATTAATGGCTTCAAATGGTCATACTTTAACTGGTCACTGTGAAGTATTTCAATAGCACTAATCATTTTGAGCTCAAATTTTATGAAGAACATTGGCTGTGAATACTATAAATTCATAGATGCACAATTAAGAGTAAAATAACTTGTTTTCTCCCTCCTTTCTCTGCAATTGAATTTGTATCTAGAAATTTATTCCAGTACTTTACTCAAAAACCTCCTTAATTCTGCAGCTCAGTTATAGCCATCTACACAAAAGCCAATACGCAATGTGTGATGCACAAGATCAGCTTGTACAATGCTAATTCATTGCTATTCCATTAAGAAGGTAAATTTTACCATTTTATATGTAAGTTACAATTCCAAGTGTTCCTGAGGTTGATGCTTATGATGCTAAGGAACGAGATATTTTGCATTTCTTTTTATTGAATATAAATGTAGACTTCATCCAGACTAAAGCCCTCTGTCACCATGAGTGAAAAGCACTCTGGTCTTATTATAGTGATTTTCAGCTCTCAGGATGAAGCTTTCCTGGGCCTCCGCAGGTCGTGTGGAATGATTTCATAACTGTGGTGAAAGAGTTAGCAGGTAATTTTTGTTACAGTTCTTCCTTGCGACTGCTTCGATCGCCATGGGGAACTTTGTGCTCTAGCTGCCTGGCACTGATAGATGCGGGGTTAAATAGCTTCCAGCGGTACTGCTGGCGGTGCTGCCAGCACTGGAGTCTGCTTGCAGGAGTCCTGTCTGCCCAGAGGTGGTTGGGCTGCAGGGTGGAGATGTGTTGGGTAACACGGATTAAATATGTGGATGCTCAGAGCTTCTCTTACTGTCCCTGAACTGTTCCATTCATGCAGTCTGCTGACAGAAGTCTGTGTGGGAGGTAGCATTGTTTGTGCTATTTTCCCTAGAAATAGAAGATATTTATGCTGAATAAGAGACACAGTTATTGAGCAGCTTAAAAGAAAAAAAAAGGTTCTTTTTTAAGGCTTTTTTTCCTCATCCTAGATACGTTTTTTTTTCCTCCCTTCCCTTGCCCCCCTTTGTGGGTAGGGGAGGAAGCTTTGCAAACTGTGTTTTTGCACCCATGGATAAATGCTATGAGTTCTGAGTGTCAACATTAAAATGTTCCGTGTCATCAGCTCTGTGAAACTGCAGTGAAATATGCAAGTGAAGGAGAAAAAAAACTCCTCCGGTTTCAGCCTGGCTGTGCCCCCTGCTAGGGTGCTGTGAGGAATGTTGATAAACATTGGGAAGGGCTGAGAGGTGGCAGAGGCAGGTGAGGAGCTGGTGGCTTCTGAGGGACCACAGCAAGCTGCCAGTGCATCTCTGCCAGCATCTGAGTGCCAGAGGCTCCTGCTTCGGGGGAGCCTTTACGACTCTTCTGTTTTTACATTCCCTGGATGAAGGAAACAAACAATGCAATGGAAATACAATTTTTAATAAACATTTCTAGTAGCAATAATATTTTTCATCTCCCTCTGCCTCTGCTGAGTAAGTGCAGTTAGCTCTAGTTATTCATTCCTAAGGAAAATCTTCTAATTCATCTTTATCAGTACTCCAGGTAGAGGTGATTTATTTTTTTTTGTTACCTGGCATGGCTGTGCTGTCACTGCTGCTGCTGCTTGGGCTAGTAGACATAACTGCTGCTGCGGACATCGCGCCTAGAATAAAAGCGGGGTCAAGGTGGAGAGGTGAAAAGAATCGTGAGTAACCCGGCCTTTTCCTTTTCTTCTCGGCTCTCTGGTTGAAGAAATGCATTAGGCCTCTTTCGCTGTGTAATTCTTCCTCTCCAGGGGGTTATTCTTTAATAATAACCCTAAGGCCATACAGTTTTAGGTATTTAAATATGCATGTGGAAAGCACGGGCCACACCTTCTGTATGCTCCACACATCTGCAGTACTGTCCTGTATTTCACGACAAGCTTTCTGAACTGCCTGTGCTGATTAACTCCTCTGTTTCCAGAGAGTTGTAAGGCTTCCAGGCTACCTTTTCTATTTATAGTCTTAGCATTTTGCGCGCTATTTCAAATGTTGGCGTAGATAAAGGTAGCAAATTTTACAGGTCTGCTGTTGGTGTGAAGGAACCTCGTAGACACGGTGATTTCTCTGGGTAACTTTATGGATACAAATGGGTAATTGCAGTTTAAAATCTACAAATTTAGAGAGGAGAATTTAACGCAGCGTTGCAGCTTGTGAAGGGTTTATCAATGCTGCACTTAAAAAAGAGAAAAGAACATTAGTATTAGAAAAGGAAAGTAGATGAGTCATGATAATATTTGAGAGTGAGACTTCCTACTGCATGCACAGTTGCTGGACTGAAATAGCCAGATGATTATTTTCATTTAAAGGGCGACTCAGTTCTTGCTGAGATTATTCTTTGTTTCTGCCCAGCTATTTATAAATAAGCATGCCTGTGATGGACAACATACTATTTTATCATTAGGCATGTGAATTTTTGCTATGTTTTTTTTTTAAATACCCAGATTACAAAAAGGGGAAGGACTATTAAAAATTGAATTGAGGTTTTCAGTTTAGTTCAGCTAAATATGATGTGATTGATTGAAAAATATATATGATGGAGATCCTTAAAGTAACCAGAAATTGTAGGGGTGGCTGTTGATACCCTTGGGAGAGGTATTATATTGACAGTCATGTTGTCTGGAAGCTGATCTGCAGCTTGAGTAATATTCGTTTTTCCTAAAGTACAGATATACATATCAATAAATCTGCCGCTTCACTCGGTCCCCCAAATCAGCAACATTAAGGAAAGAGCTGCTGGACTGAGTGGAACTGAGAACTCCCTCATCCATTCACAAGTAATCTACATCTGAAAAATTCATTGTCCTAACTAGCAGGTTGTTAATGTGTGCATAAGTGCTGCAGAAATAGAACATCCTATGGCTTATAAATATTTAAGCATATTAACTAATTATGACTAAAAGAGCCCTTTAATTTAATGGATGTGGAAACTGAGGCACAAATCTAATAGGACTTGAAATAAGTTGATTTAATTTTTTCAAGGCATGCTTCTTGCTTAGTAAAATGGTCTTCTAAAATATGTATCTGTATAGCTTTTCAAGTACTACCTTTATAAAATAAGGCTGTTCCCAGAGTAAAAATACTGTATTATCAGTTTTGATTCATTGATTTTCAGATGTTTGGAAGTTTGTGATTCTTGAGTATTTAGTCATGATTTTTCTCTATGAAGAAGTGAAATAGATGGATATATAGACATTAATGTCTCACAGAGGCATTACTGAAGTTAATCAGTTTGGGATGGCATTTGGACATGATGAGTAAATTGCACAAAGACATAGGAGTCTAAAAGCACCACATCTTTTGGAAATTGTTTTGCAATTGTAATATGTCTTTTAATGTCATCTGTAGTTAGCTATTAGACCTTACGGATTCAAATTACTTGCTTTCTTCTCTCAGGACAGGGGCTCTCAATCCAGCACATTAGGAAATTGCTAATATTTGGTTAAAGGAAAAACAAGGATGCGAATTAGTTTTTGTCGTATTGATACTGTGACTCTCTGCTTAGAGAGATCGGTTAAGGAATGTGTTAAAAGTTATGGATGTGAATCAAATCTCCTTGAAATTAAGAGAAGGTGTTTGGATCAGACCTTAATGTTCCCTTTATTTAAATATTAGTAATAGTCATACTAGGAGCAACTGTTGGGCAAGAGAGATTTTATGGGAATGCTATTTGAATTATAAACTATTCGGGTTTGCTATCCATGATGCAAAAAATTTCTCCAACAGCAGAATGCAGCTATTATGCAGAGCTGGATGCTATAGCTTGTCCTTTCTGAGAAAGGAGAAAGCCACAATGTTATGTAATTGTGGTTGGTTGATTTTGTTGATTGCTATTAATGTTATACATTTGCCTGTCAATGGACAGAGAACTCAAAGGTGTTCTCTTGCTGGGTTATTTTTGCACATCATAGTTAAAATACTAATAAAAATACTCTGAGAAGGTGTGTGATTGTGTAATATGTATGTTCATTTAATTGGGTTACACTTAAATTGCATAACCCAAACCAAAAAATATGACCTTAAATAAAAGGGAATGTGACTGGTTTCTGCATCTGACAGGAATTTTCACTAATGCATTCAGGTGTAGCAGTATAGCAATGCTTTAGAAGTCTTTTATATTTACAGCATAAAGAGATTACAAAATATTTTTGCTCCAAGTGATCTTTTAAAACATAAAGTAACTTTGCATTTCTTAGAGTCCCTGTGATGCTTCTCCAAACAAGATCATGGTAGATTAAGAAGCATTATAAGTTGACTGGAAAAGTCATCATGATCAAAGTTGTAGCCCTGTGTATTAAGGGCAGAACCAAAGTCGTCCAGCAAGGGCCACAAGAAAACTCTCTGAGTGGCCTTTGCTTTATCTGAGCTTTGGACAAAGCTTTGGTTTTTACTTTCTCATGGAAGGGTTTTGGAGCTGGGAATTCTATAGCTTAGTTTGTGCTCCAGCACAGCTCAAATGAGTGAAATCAGATTTGGGCAGAGTGGGAAGAAATTACCATTTCTGGCAAATACAACTACAACAAAAAATAGTATGGAAGGAAAATAAGAGGATATATTCCCATGTGCATCTGTACTTTTTATTATAACAGCACCTAGGTGGGGTCGGGAGGGGAGAGGGAACAAGACATATCTGTATAAAACATATAAAAAGTTTATATATATATATATAAAATATCATTGCTTATGCTCTGGTGTCTTCTTCTGGCACATGTGATTACATTTTTATGTTCACTTCATTTTTAAGAAAGCCAAGAATGATTGTTTGAATGCCTGAATTTTACAGCTTACATGCTTATGATCATGGGAAACAATACAAAGAAATCTCGTTGTTATTTTGGTACTGAAGTAGCAATGCATTAAGATTGTCTTACTATCCCTCAGAAAAACTGTATTACAGAGAAATATCATGGTTGTTATTAATTGCAATGTGCTGCATGTAATGTTTACATTTCAAAGTGTACATGCATATTTTCTGACATTTACAACTTTGTGTATTTATTGCTGTACTATATGTAATTTTCTTTGTTAGGACATTTTAATCAAAATGGTTACTCTGAATAAAATATATTTTCTCATACAAAATAAGATTGTCATTTTCTGGGCAAGTTTTGGATGTCATACATAAAGATCAGAATTTAAAGTTGTCAAAGAGTAAATTGCTGGAGCAAAAATGTGGTTTTGTATCTTTGGTAGAAATAGAATTATGAAGTTTTAAGTTTTTACAAGACGTTAAAACGATTCTTTCTGTTGTTCAGTTAATTTCATTTTGCATTTTAGGCAGAGACCTTGAAATCAGCATCATTGTCTTACAGTAGCTGTCACTAGGAATGTCAAATGCCATGGTCTTCATTTAAACATACTCATTATTAGGAATGTCACTAATGTATCATGAAATCATAGAATGGTTTGGGTTGGAAGGGAGCTTAAAGCTTATCCAGTCCAACCCCTTGCCATGGGCAGGGACACCTCCCTCTAGACCAGGTTGCTCAAAGCCCTGTCCAACCTGGCCTTGAACATTTCCAGGGAGGGGGCATCCACAACTTCCCTGGGGAACCTGTACCAGTGTCTCACCACCCTCACAGTAAAGAATTTCTTCCTACTATCCAGTCTAAATCTACCCTCTTCCAGTTTGAAGCCATTCCCCCTCACTCTATCACTACCGTCCCTGATAAAGAGCCTCTCCCCAGCTTTCCTGTAGGACCCCTTCAGGAACTGGAAGGCTGCAATAAGGTCTGCCCGCAGCTTTCTCTTCTCCAGGCTTTCTCTTCTCCTAGCATTCACAACTTTCTCAGCCTGTCTTCGCAGGAGAGGTGCTCCAGCCCTTGAATCATCTTTGAGGCCCTCCTCTGCCACTTGTGCAGAACATTATTACCTGTTCTTTCTGATTCTTTGTATGCTGAAAGTTACATGTTTATATGTATATAACACACATACACGTGCATACATACACAGTTTCTAAAAGCTCCATAACTTTCTCATTTGTGCACTCTGGGACAAAATATACTTTTGCTGAACCTGGGTGATTGTAAAAATCTCCAAAAGTTTAGTTGGTTTTTGTGAAGATCTGATTTCAATGGAATTTTAATATTTTTAATAGAAATTGCGTGCTAGGGAAACATCTGAAAGAGAAGGTCCCACAATAGGATTGCCTCTTGAGAAAGGACTGACTTTTACTTCAAATTTGTATTGCTGTAGCTTAGAACTGAAACAGCGTGCATGGCTCCTGAGGCTGACAGTGTGCATGTGCGTGTGCCTTTGGAGGAACTTCACATAGGCAAAAGGGTGATCAAGAAAGAAAAACACCACAGGATTCAGACTGGCACTCTGAAGCAGAATGTGTGCAAATGTGCATTTGTGAATACTGATTTTAATGTTCAAAACATTTTACAACTCAAACTGATTGAAAAAGGGGGTAAAATGTAAAGTACTTGTTCAACAATAAAGGTTTCTGAATAGAGGATAAAGCTAATATTAAGATGGCAAATATAAACATTTTGCATAGTAATGATAATTTCTTATAAAGCATTTTTCTCCTTATTGTGGTCTTATTTTATAATTATTACATTTTCTGTGTCTTGTTAAAAAGTATAGTTTCTGAGCTTTGTACCTAAATTACACACAACCTAAACATAGAATATGCAGTACAGGAGAAGAAAGGTAACAAGGTTATCAAGGTTTTCTTAGCAGTAAATCTAGCAACTACAACTAGCAACCTTCCCAGAGCCGGCCCCACAGCAACAGCACCTGCAGGTCAGAAGCACTGCACTTGTGGTGGGTGCACAGATCAAAGGTGAGCGTCCAGCCCGACCCATGCACAGGTCTGGCCCAGTCTGGAGGTGAGGGGGTCTCGAGACACAGAACAGCAAAGGGCAGCAGTGTAATCCAGGGGTGTTGTGTGTTGCAGTGGTCCCAGACACACTTTTTCAGGAAGATTTTCAGGACAAGGTGAGCTATAGTGTTTAGGGCAGATGAATTGCTCTGCAGTCACCATCTTACCAGGGAGCCACTAGCCCTAATGCGACACTGCCCAGGCATGTCACTGGCTCTGTGCCCATCTCTCCATGTGGGAGTGACCACTGGGCTACTCATAGAGCTGCTGGGAGCACCCCATGGACAAGAGATTAATTTCTCTGCCCAGATGAACTCTCCTGGTTTGATATAAAAAGGTGTAGAGTTGCGTACACCTACTTTATATTGCTAAAAATAAGTGTTCTTTTGAAGAAACCAGCAAGTTCCTTATCTTACAGAAAATAATAAAAAATTGCTCTTCTTGAACTGCTGCAGAGTAGTCTTTGATGTTCAAATTTGATATTTTGTTTCAATATTTAACTGACATGTAACAAATAATTTTAATGTACAAGTTTGCTATTGATATTATCATCTTGCACTACATGCTTCAGTGGAAGCTTTAAACAGAATCCCAAGCCAAAATGATTTAGTGATCTTTGGTGTCAAAGTGTAACCAGAAAGGTTTAATATAGCCTTTCCTAACCTTGAGGCCATTTTCAAAGTACTTTTTTTCTGCTTTCAGGTAGTTGTATTTCTTCTAAGAAATCTCATTTCACACAGTCCTGTCTTAGAAGATAGCATTTTGTCACAGACATTTAAACGTTAAGTAACTCAGTATCTGAAAAGAGCCATGAACAGAAAAGATAGTTGCCTTCAGAGCTGCTGACTTTTTGTCTCCTTGAGTAGATGTGGCTGATAAACTTAAAAGAATGGTGGAGAGATTTAGAATAGAATGAGAGATATTTTAAAAGGGAGAAAAAGAAGAGAGAATTGGAAGCAAACAAAAAAAGTGACAAATAGCTGAAGGCAAGTTAAGAAAAAGAAAGATAAGGAGAAAATAAGAGACTCCAGAAGGGCTTAAAACGAACTACTTCTTCTGTTACCATTGAACTAATTTAAAATTTCTCATGCAAACTACTTAGTCTGTAGTATTAACTTCAGTGTCCCATTTTTATCACACTATCTGTAGTATCTAGGAAATGACCTCTAGAAATAAATTTACTAAGAGCTTTAAATTGTCTAAGTTATGAGGATAAAATGAACTGGTTTATTTTAAAATTGACTCCGATTTTATGGTAGGAACTGAAGTGTGATGACAATGATTCATAAAAGCATAAGGATTTTGGAGTAATTAAAATTTGGAACAGTTGGTGCCCCAGAACTTTTGACCTTTAATAAATTTGAATGGAATTGAACTGAATATCATTGGTCTAGCATATGTTAGACAGTCAATGAAGCTGCTGTGAGATTTCATTTCTGTAAGACACAGTCCACAATTTCAAGAGAGCCTTTCAATGATTTTGAAGTACTTATATGAAGAGAAGAAAAGCTTAATTTGCATGCTCCTATTTGTTCTATTTTTGTGTAAAGCTATTTAATTATAAATTTTTAGAAAATTTATTTTTCATTTATTATTTCTGAGAACAAAAATACGTTATTTTTGTAACTTAGTCATGTCAAGAGGTAAATGCCCATTTCTCTCTGTGGGCCTTCCTGTTAAAGCCAGCCTGTGTATATTCTCCTTTAAATATATTGGACAATAGTTTCTTTTTAATCACTCTGTAGTCAAGTCTTAAAACATTCTATGTATTTCCTAACAAATAAAAGCGTAGCTTTATTTTTTTTTTTATTTGTAACTCCTTATTTTAGCTGTTGTCTAAGGGTGATGGAAGAGTTAACACCATGCTCTATGTAAACTTTACTAAAATTCTCAGTGCCTGCATTCCCTTCTTTTTCTCCTTATCTGAGATAGTCAGCCTCCCCAATGATTCATCTATCTGCCTCTTTGCTTGGTGATACATGGAATCATTAGGCATGTGTATCCAAACAAGAACATGAGGACCACCCAGTATCTAGATAAGTAGTTTATGGTGATCCAAGTCTGCTTTCCCACCAAGAGCACTGTTATTAACTCTGAACATCTAAAATTATGATTAAAAACTCTCAAGATTTAGAAAAGAACAGTAAAGAACTCTCTGGTTCCTCTTACGCGATCTTGCTGCCTTACACTTGCACTCAACTCCTGTTTTCAGGCTGTTGCCCAAGACAAAGCGTATTCAAATAGTCACTGCGTATCTCCAGGATCTGGACCTGTAGCTGAGACACTGTCTCGTGTCCCACTCTTAATGAAACTGCAAGATGTGGCCAGCAACACCAGACATCTCTGAAGAACAGCACTCTATGTATTTCCTTTTTCTCTGCAAGGGCTACTTTCCTTTTGATGATCTTCCTCCTCTTGTGAATCTTAAATCCCACTACCAGTTTCCTTTTCCTCAGCCAGCAAAGGGAAAGGAGACGACGACTCTCAATTCCTCCCTATCCCTCCAGGAAATAGCAACTGGGGCTACAGCAATGCTGTATTGCCTGGGCATGTACTTGGGTGTATATCAGGTGTTCATTTCACTCCTGCCTTATCCTTGTACCTTCTTCATTATCATATACTTTTCTGGTGCCCCAGCTGTGATTTGTTTAGCTTTTTCAAGTATTTCCAGTCTATTGCCTCTTTTCCAGTACCTTCTGTGAGTGTTGCCAACCCACATGGCAGTGAGTCCTGGGCAACCAGCTTTCCTGTGGAAACGAACCTGGTGCTGCTGTGATCAATAATCCAGTCTATCCTTGGGATTTTATTTCAGGCCTCTTGAAGAACTGGAAATGCAACTGGTATTTCCACCATCAGAGTTACTTTATGTGGCTCTCCAAAGTACATACTGAATTTCAGCAGAATTAAGATTTTGGGTTGCAGGTTGAAAGATCAGAAAATCTGGCTACCACTACGTAAGTTCAAATTTGGACATGGCAGCATTTTCAATCGTACTCGTATTGGCTGAGAAAGATGTTTTAGCCAAAATAAAAAGCTTTTCTTTTAATTTTTATTTTTTATGAAGTCTATTTCTGTATGAGTTGCACATATGTGGTTCTACAGGGGCCTATTTTGTTTACACAGATACTGTAGGTGACAATGCTTGTGCATACCTGATCAAAGCTTCAAGACAAAGCCAGACATAGGGAGCCAATGGCACCCTTAGAACTTTCTTAAGTCATAGTCCTTTGTCTTTGCTAATGAAGAAGGCTTTGTGTTTTTTCTGTACAACATAGTTTTCCAGAAAACAAGTATGAATTTAATTGTTAGTTATTTTATTTTTATTTATTATAACATAGGTGATAAATATTTTTCTGATATGCCATATGTTTGGTTTGTTATTAGTGCATCCTTAAAAATGAACAGTTGCTTGATTGATCACTGTCCTGCTTCAGGTCTGCCCTCCAGTGAAATTATTGCATTATAATTATATGACGCTTGACGACTGATGTTATAAATCTGACCATCTTGTTATGGGTGAAAAAAAAATCATTATGGCAATAAATACTCATAGAAATACTTATTTCTATGTGAGGGATTAATGAATGAAGATACCACAATCAAGTTAAGACAATGTGTATGCATTTTTTAGAAACAGAACTTGGTGTCAACCAGGAGATGTTTCTGTATTGTGAAAGGATGCATGTCGGAAAATTAGTGCAACAAAATAATAAACATGAAGCTTGCTCTGTATAGAGCACCTCAAGGGTAATATGTAGTTTATGTTTTCTGGTCATTATTTGGATTTTTTTACTGAGCTATAAAAGCACCAGATTGGAGAAGAGTCTTCCAAAAGTGGAAGTGGTTGATAATGCTGCATTTCTTTCTTTCGCTATTCCAACACCACAAAAGAACAAACTCAAGACACCCGTTGGTACAAATCCTGAAGAGGAGCATGTGAGCTTGAGTTTATTTTCTAAATGGCTGTTTGTTCAGTGGCCTCATCAGTGATTTACTGTGATTTATTTGCTTTTTGCAAACACTCATTTAAACTGGGTTTGTTCACAAATGATTAGGGAATGGCTGTTCTCTGTATAATGGCCCATATTTGCATTCTTCCAAGTAATAAATGACAAGTATTTCAACCATTCTCGTTCTCTTTAAAAGTTTGCAATCCAATTAGGCACCAGAAACTACAGTATGTTCATTCAGGGACTAGTCACATATTACCTAAAAAATCTTTATGCAAATATGAATGAACATAGATTTAACAATGCATGTTCAGAGTTTATTCTTCAGAAGTGTATTGCCTATATTTACAAGGAATATATTTATAAAAATCAGGATTACTTCTTAGACAGTGAAAGAATGCATGAGATAATTTATTTGCGTGAGTAGTTATACTTGGTACGGCGATACATCATCTTATGTTTTTTCTGTGATACAAAATGACCAAGGCAAAATGCCATGAAATGCGACTTGTGCCCTGCAGAAAGCTTGAAATATCAGTATGTTTGTACTCAAGATTGAATATAATACATAAAAAAAACCCAAACAAACAAAAAAACCCAACCAACCCAAAAATTAAGAAATTCACATAGAGCAGAAATAATAAAGCCTATAGACATGTGTCTCACATCAGAAGTTTCTAGTATCTTTATAGGCGCATGCATATTATTCATTCCATCCTCTTGCTTTCTATTTGTAGCACAAACCTCTGTCCTTGGCACCAACTTTTCCTGCAGAAAGGTTGCTCATAGGGTCTCTCTCTCTCCTACCCAACCTCCTGTTTTCCTGCTATGTGTTAGATCTTAATGCCTCTGTAAAACTGCTGCAGTGCTCTGTAGAAATTTGGGCAAAATAGAACAAAACTCTTTTTCATTTGTGAATCACATATTTGAGTGGAGGAAGGCACTGACCACTCATACTAAAAGTCTGTTTTTGAGTAATTAATGTGAAAAGTGCATGAATTACAAAAATATAAAAAAAACACACCAAAAACCTGGATATACTGTATAGGAAATCTTTGTGTGAAAAAATCTATCTGTGATGACTTGAGCTGGAAAATGTAGCTGCTACAGACAAATACACTTATTTACTATGCTTTTACATATGTTCAGAATCAATCAGTTTGCTACTCTCAATTGCACTGCCTTTCATCAAGGTTTTTATATGTTTCAGCCTACCCAATGGAGTGAATTGTCAGGCTGGGAAATTACCCCTGTGGAAAGTTTCCTCTGATATATTGCAGTCCAGAAAATGGACTTGCTTTTGTTCCTTGCATTTTTATTTGCACTTTCTCCTCAGCAGGCTTTCGTGAGAGGAGATACCTTATTGAGGTCTTATTCTCCTTTGTCCCTTCATACGTGCTCTCCCCAAACAATTCTTGGCTGTCATACCATGTGCAGAGGAAGCCCCTTCGTGTTTCAGGGCTACCTTGGGTATCTTTCACCAGTGCAGGCTGAGGTGACACGGGGACAGTCTAAGCAGAAAGAGTCATGAAGGAAGAAATGTCCCCCCATTGCTGACCCTTTTTTTCCTATGTGTGCTGAATCAGAGCTGAGGAGGCTTTGAGAATTTACCTAAATCCTTAGTTATGAGACCTGTTTTTCTCAGAGAGATTTCTGCAACAGAAACACAATGCACTACAGAACAAGTATTTAATGAGAAACAGATGGGGCCTGTGTGTTGTTAATGGAGAAAGACTACTGTTTTGTGTAAAGAGAAGCCAATACATAACATTAAGGATAAAAACAAAGTAGGTTACAGAACATTGTAACAAGATGTTAGTTCTACACTTGGTGTTTTAGATATTGCTTAAAATAATGTCTTTTTCACTTACTCTGCCCACTATAGACTCTGTGTATATGTCTTAATTAAAAAGAACAAAAAACCACAAAACAACACAAAACAAAGCAAAAAAACCCACAGAAACTAATAAATACCTATTCCACTTTTGTTGCTGTTGTTGTTGTTTCTAGTGCTCTCAATATAATTTTAAAGACGTACTCCCTTTCTCTTTTAATACCAGTTGTCCCTTTACAACAATATCCAAAGATAATATTTTTCTCACAACAGATTTCTGGTTGCTTTACCATCGTTGATGAGATTTTTAATGTTCAGGTACCAATAAAGATACTTTTTTTCTTTTTTGTGTGTGTTCAGCAACATAAGAAGTAGCTAACTACATGTTTTCTTGAAAATAAAGTCTCAGTGACTTAGCTTTTCCTTTTTTCTTAAAGACCACTGGGAATATTACAGTTTTACATGTCAGCTACTAATGGTTGTATATCCAGTATTTGATTTAAAAATCACATGGCCCTGAATAGTAGTGTTTGTTTTTTTAGGAAAGCCTGCTTAGTTTCATGTAACACTATGACATTAATGTTTTCTTTTTAATGACTGTAAACATTTTACTTTGCATTTTATTTGTAGCACCTTTAAGCTTTAATTGGGCATCTGATAGTCTGTGTACATAAGCACCTTCCAGATAACATGAAAGCTGTAGACTGAGAAGCAATGATGCTATTCTGCTGGTGGATGCAGACTTTAGCCTGTTTTGTCAGATTGCTTCCCAGGAGTGTCTGCTGTGTTTCAGAAACCATTTTCCTATGAACTGTTAGAGAAATATGAAAATGATGAGGCAGGTGCCAAAGCAAATCTTTGACAGGCATTTTATCCTAACCAGATTATAAAGTTCACACCTTTTTTTTTTTTTTAATCTTAAATATTAAAAACCTTCACTGTGAGTCTGGTATGGTTACATCTCCGGCTTTTGATATTTGTTCAATCTCTTATCATATGTTTTAACTACTATCCATCATTCTGTTGCTGTATTTGCTTCAGTCTATACCATATCTTAGTTGTTGGTGATTCATGCTTGCTGCGTCCTGCTTCAGAGGTGGGAGCAGAGCGACTAAAGTTCTGCCACTCTGCGTGGGCTAAATTAAGGTGAAACGACACCAAACGATCAATTAAACATTTTATTTATAACAATTTGAACTTGGAAAATATAGAAGCAGTTGTCAATGTGGTTTCTTAGTGGAAACCTTTTGGAAGAAGGAGGAAAAGAAGAGAAAAGAGTGATAGGAAAGAGATAAGGAAAGATATGACGACCCTTGGACCCCGCAATGTTTCCTCAATGACAGTGACGGATGGGACAGTCCTGCAGTGGTGGGTGTGCATGCGGCTCCCTGAGTCAGTGCCTTTTATACAGTCTACTGTGCAGGCACCATTGTGGGTGGCGGTTGTGAGCCCCTTCCCCAAATTAACTCTGTGTGACCCCTGCTCACATATGGTCTTGCCTGGCAACACAGAACTGGGCATCCTGGGACAGGCAGAGACTCTGCTTGAAGCCTTCTTTTCTTCCCAGCTGAACAGAACTTGCAGTTTTTGTTATGCAGAACCTGCCTTGCCACAGTGTTTGAGACATCAGTAACTCTTTCAGTCTCTCACACATGCTATAGCTAGAGAACAGCAAATGCTATTGATTTGTTTTCTGTCAGATTCTTTGAGAAGTTGTCTCCCCTTCCTTCTGCAGCTGCAGCACCTTCTGCTCTGTG
The DNA here is from genome assembly GCF_000695765.1 of Mesitornis unicolor. NCBI lineage: Eukaryota > Metazoa > Chordata > Aves > Mesitornithiformes > Mesitornithidae > Mesitornis > Mesitornis unicolor. The sequence goes on along the minus strand of NW_010209560.1, from coordinate 3,835 downwards.
AAAATGTGTATCATCAGAATGAACCAATTTTCCCTTTCTAACTCATTGTCACTACTTAATTTAACTACAGGAATCATCAATGATCACCTGACAGTGCTGCATCAAAAGGTGATTTAAAGAGTTATTTCATACTGGGATTCAACCTTTTGGGATGGTAATTTATCAAAGACATTTTGTTTCTGAAGTAGCCGCAGCCCAAGAAATATTATCTAGCAGCCTTGCAGCAATTGTAGTATCCAAAGGTATTAATTGATCTTCATATCACTACCAGGTGCTTTAAGTAGTACTGTATTTGGTGTCTTTACTTCATGGATGGAGTCAATGACAAAGTGTGCATGAGAATTTGCAAAAGCCACACAGAAAATTAGTAGTTTCATAGATTTGTCTTGTAGTTCTAAGCTTATGAGAACATGGTGCTGCTATAAACAATAAAAGATATATTGATATGTCAGTCTGTAGTGCAAAGTCTATATATGGGTATTTTCTTGTACATGTTTTTGGCTCTAGATTTATTTTATGGTGGTTACTGACAGTGTTGCCATATGTTATGAGCAGCTAGGGAAATAGAGTCGATCCAGAAATATCTGGGCATATGTGGCCTTTTGAGGACAATGCACCAGAGGTAGAAAGCAAATGTAATTCCGGATTAGCTTAAATGTTTCTTTATTGATAAAACAGTTTTGGCGCAGATTCCAGTTCTACATTATCTAGTGCATATCTATAGCAGCATGTTCTCTCCTGCTGTGTAAGAACACTTTTTGGTACCTAGTTCTTCTCACAAAAATAGCAGCTCATGACAATAAAGATAGGCGGGAGAATAAAAGTTGAAGTTATCGTTTCAGGATTCAAGCAGCTCCGAAAAATCTACAGCAGCTTTTTCATGATGAGGGATAAGTGTTTTCTCTGGGCTACAGCAGAATCAAATGATTTAACATTTTGTTTGGAGTCCAAGAGTATATAAGTATAAGTATAAGTCAATTAAGGTAGTAACTAAATAAGGGGGGTACTTCTGTAAAGGCTGAATTTACCCTTGCTATCCCAAAGCTTCTCAGCAGAGTTCCCTTTGAAGGAGCCAGTAAGGGGAGCCTAGGGAAATGAACTCATTAGCCTAAGGTTTGCCTTTGGACTGCTCAAAGTGCAACAGCATTTTTGGACAGCACGTCTCTACTACGGGCTTGGGGTCCTCAATAAAGCAGAGAATGTCTTAGGGGTGGATATCTAGGGATACATAACTCCATAGCAGCCAGGAAAAGGATTCTCAGTGGCAGAGAAAACATGTAATAAAGCATGGTTCTTGGGGAACTGAATGCTTACAGTCAGATCAATCTCATTGACATGTTAAGTTTAACATTTCAGTTACACAATAGTGTACTCAGACCACCTTAGAAAATCTGACTCTGTGCTCTTATAAAAAGCCCTGCTTTACATTTAAGTGATATTACTCACTGTCCTGGCTTACTGGGATAGAATCATAGTGTCAGGAAAACTGCAATTCTGTAAGGACTACAACACTCCCAACTATTCCCATTTCATGGGAACAAAGTGATAAGACACTTCGTTATCATTTTCAGCCCACACTGGTATGTGATGATCAAGTTATTTAGCTGTTTTGAGATCAACAGGTGCAGAGGCTGAGGGAAGCAGAAACCCAGGGCAGCTGATCCCAAGCTGACCAACCAATGAAAATTATTCCATACCATAAAGGTCACGCTCACTATAAATTGGGGAGTTTGCTGGGAACGGTCCCTCCTTCCTCCACAGCTGTCAGCTAAAAAGGGCCTTGTCTGTTGTCTTATCCCTGAGGCCTACTCCCCTGCTATGACTGAGTATAGCTGTGTACTTGTTACTAATACTGATTTTTCTTATTTATTAAATCTGTTTCAATTTCAATCCATGGGTCTCCTTTCCTTCTCCTGATTCCCCTCCCCAGGTGGAGAGGAGCCATCAGGTGATAGAAAAACTGCCTAAATGATGACACTCATTAAGCAAGAATAAGGTATTACCAAACACTAAATCAGATTTAAAATTACACACAGCGGTCTCCATCACTTACATAGAGAAGGGAGTATTAAAAAAGTAGAATCTGATGGTAAGCAGTCTGCTAAGTAGAACCTGCTCTATGGTTGAGTGATTACTAAAAGGGATGAAATTTTTTTTGACAGAACTTGAAAACTAATTTATAGTACCTTTAAACATGCATATATGTCAGTCACATGTACCAGAAGTGTTTGTTCATCACTTGGATAAATGTTACTTTCTCTAAATTAAAGAAGTCATGAGCTATAAACTAGGTTCCCTTAAGTACGGTGAAATGAAGCTCTCAAATAAAACGAAGCAGAAGGAAACTTCTCATTAGTTGGTTACAGAAGACCTGAACACATATATTTTGAAACATGCTACGTTAAATGTTAGGATTAAACCTCTCCAGTTTAGCAAGAATTGGACAAATATAAATAAAGTAATAATAAACTTGCATGAAATTTTAAGATGTGACATCAGCCTGTGCAGCTGTCTGTTTTTCTCAGCTGCTTCCATAGCATACTTGATTTTTTGATTTTTAACGGAGAGCAATCTAGTTGTATGTCATAGTAACTGCATTCTCTTACAAACAGGAAACAGGCATAATAGCTTGGTTTTCGCTATTGTATCAGTATAGTAGAAAATTGTTCTGTTAGGAATTGGCAAGAACAGTGTCGTTGTTACCATGAAACATAGATTCCAGGTTTTCTGTGACAGTTTTGGATTGCTTATAGGATTAGGTGGCCTCAGTGGAAGGCAGGAGAGAAATACCGCATTAGGCAGAGAAGTGTTGCAGCTGCTTTAGGCAATACCTTGTTACAATACCTTTGGTTCTATTTGGCAAAAACACCTCCTCAGCCTCTCCAGTTTAGCCAGTCTGACCCTAAGTGTACCTTATGTGACACTTAATTCTGCTGTTTCCTTGGAGCTGAACTGTTACAGGTACTCACCTGAGAGTTTTGATCTTAGATAGATGAAGGAAGATAGAGCGCAAAGGCTGAAGTCTCCTCTATGTATATGTATACTCGGAGATGGGGAACATAAACAAGGCCAGCTCTGCTCAGCCTGACAGTGTGTTGCCGATTATTTGTAGAGCTCTTGGAAGATATGTTGTATTTGTGCAGGTATGATATTTCAAATAAAGATGTCACTGCCTTGCAGCTGAGTTATACCTATTTCAGAAGGCTGGCACTTGGAGTAAAATTATAAGTTACCAAAGAACAGATCAAAGCTGCCAACTGCACTGAATATGATTTCATGCTCAAATACTCAGAATGCTACTACTGTAATCGTTGATGAGCACTCTCAGAAAATGCTAAAATTCAGATTAAAAATCCAGGATTTAGTCTGCATTTGCATTATCCAACTGCCTTTGATCATACAACACTTTTTCTGCTCTGTGCATATTCATAAAGATGTGTTCATGCTCTTTGCTTGCTACTGTGTTGTTAGTACAGTACTTCAGGACAGCAGTTACAGTCTCAGGCTGCAGTCCTGAAGTAGGGTAGCAATCATAAAGGAAATAATAATTAGTTGAGTTTTTTTTAAATGTACTTTTTTCTCAATCCCTTGTGTCAGTGTCAATGCCCGACAAAATCTCTGTGGCTTCTTCTATACCACTTCTGTGTTTCTTAAAACCTTTTGGAAACTTTTTGCACTTCTTCAGTCCTTTCTCCCCTTGTGCCACAGCATCTGCAATAAGCCTGTGCTAACCCAGGTATTTTTACACAAGCAGAAAAATGCAAATATCTAATCTAACATTTCAGTTGTACAATCTTGTGCAAGTTGTATGAGCTTCAACAAGGCCAAGTGCAGG
>NW_010209559.1:0-3061 GCF_000695765.1 Mesitornis unicolor | reverse complement strand
TTTCCCACTTTGAGGCGATTTCCCCCCCAAAATTACCCACTTTGAGGCGATTTTCCCCCAAAATTACCCATATTGAGGCGATTTTCCCCCAAAATTACCCATTTTGGGGTCCTTTTCCCCCAAAATTCCTCATTTTGGGGACATTTCCTACAAAAATTCCTCATTTTGGGGACATTTCCTACAAAAATTCCTCATTTTGGGGGCTTTTTTACCCCAAAAAATCCTCATTTTGGGAGGTTTTCCGCCCAGAATTTCACAATTTAGGAGAATTTCCCCCCAAATTCCTAATTCTGGATCCTTTTTCCCTCAAAATGTCTCATTTTGACAGCTTTTTCCCTAAATATTTCTCATCTTTAAGGTATTTTTCCCCCAAACTTCCTAATCATGGGGCCTTTTTTCCCAAAATTCCATATTTTGTGAGCTTTTCCCCTTAAAATTTCACAATTTGGGCGTTTTTTCCCAAAGAAATCTACATTTCAGGAGCATTTCCCTCCAATTTTCTCATTTAGGGAGCATTTTCCCGCCAAAATTCCTCGTTTGGGGCACCTTTTCCCTAAAAATTCCTAAATTTTGAGGTTTTTTACATCAAAAATTCCTCATTTTGGGCCTTTTTCCCCAAAAATTCCTCATTTTGACGGCTTTTCCCCCAAAAAATTCTCATTTTGAGGGCTTTTTCCCAAAAAAATCCTGATTTTGGGCCTTTTTCCCCAAAAATTCCTCATTTTGACGGCTTTTCCCCCAAAAAATTCTCATTTTGAGGGCTTTTTCCCAAAAAAATCCTGATTTTGGGCCTTTTTCCCCAAAAATTCCTCATTTTAGGAGCATTTTCCCCCAAAAAGCCTCATTTTGGGCCTTCCCCCCCCAAAATTTCACATTTTAGGAGTCTTTTTCCGCAAGAAATTCCTCATTTTGGGCTTTTTTCCCCCAAAATTCTTCATCTTGAGGACTTTTTCTCCAAAAATTCCTCATTTAGGAAGTTTTTTCCCCCCAAAATTCCTCATTTTGGAGGCTTTTCCCACCAAAATTCCTCATTTTAGGCCTTTTTCCCCCAAAATTTCACATTTTGGGAGCCTTTTTCCCCAAAAAATTACTCATTTTGGGCTTTTTTCCCCTAAAATTCTTCATTTTGAAGACTTTTTCTCCAAAAATTCCTCATTTAGGAAGTTTTTTCCCCCAAAAATTCCTCATTTTGGGCCTTTTCCCCCAAAATTTCACATTTTAGGAGTCTTTTTCCACAAGAAATTCCTCATTTTGGACTTTTTTCCCCAAAAATTCTTCATTTTGAGGACTTTTTCCCTCAAAATTCCTCATTTTGGGAGCTTTTTTCCCCCCAAAATTCTAAATTTAGGGGCTTTTTCCCCCAAAATTTCTCATTTTGGAGGCTTTTCCCCCCAAAATTCCTTATTTTGGACCTTTTTCCCCCAAAATTTCCACAATTCAGGAAAACTTTTCTCAAATTTTCTCATTTTATGTATTTTTCCCCAAAAATTTAAGGATTTCAGTGCTTTTTAAACCCAATTTTGCCTAAAAATGCCCATTTTGGGGCAAAAAAAGGGCGCTCGATTTCTCCTGGTGGAAAAACTCGATGTTGTTGAGCTTTGAGTTGCTTAAAACTGGCAAAATTTGGGTTTATTTTAAAGTGATTTAGTGATAATTTGGGGGTTTGGGAGGGGTTTAGAGGTAAAAATGCTCAAGAAAGGTTTTTTTCCCCAACTTTTTTCAGGTTTTTTGGCCGAGGAAGGTGAAAACGCGCAGGGAAATTTCGCGCTGGTTTTCCTTGGAAAGAAGGTAAAATTTGATTTTTTTTAAAAATAGTTTACTTAAAAAGTTACTTTAATTTTGGGTAAAGCTGAATGTTTTACAATTTTTTAGTTAATTTTAGGGTGAGAAAGCGAATTTAGGTGCAGTTTTGGTTGCGTTTTGGGGGTTAAATCTCATTTTTGGGGGCAAATATCCTCAATTTCAACCCAAAATTTTGTCTTTCAGGGTTATTTTTGGGGTTTTTTTCACTTCCAGTTAACAAAAAAGTGAATTTTTAGGCTTTATGGGCAGTTTTCTGCTCTTTTTGAGGTCGAAACCTGATTTTTTTGAGGGGATTTAGTGCTACATTTGAACCAAATTTCCTCAGGAATTGGTTAATTCCAATTTTTGTCTTTTTATTAATTAAAATACATAAATTTGGGGAATTTTATGCTATTTTTCAGCCAATTTTTGGTTTAAAATTGGTTTTTGTCAGGGTTTTGGCCTCAATTTTGACCCAAATTCTCTCAATAATGGCTAATTTTGTTATTTTTGCTAAGGAAAAAGTCAATTTTGGAAAGATTTATGTGTTATTTTGATTAATTTTGAGTCAAATTCCCTATTTAAGGTATAAATTGCAGAATTTTATTAACAAATAATTTTTATTAACAAAAAAGTGAATTTTGGGGGATTTTACTGCCCTTTTTTGTAGCTTGGGGCTTTAAAACTCATCTTTTAAGCGGATTTTGCCACAATTTTAAAGGTTATACATTAAAAAGTAAATAATTAATGGTTTTATTTGATTTTTAGTGGTGAAAAATATTATATTGGGCTGTTTGGGGGTGATTTTGAGGCTTAAAACTCTTTTTGAGGGGCTTTGGCTGCAGCTTCACCCCCGTTTCCCTCAGGCTTTACAAATTCCCTCATTTTCCCCTTATTTTACCAGAGAAAAAGTAAAAATTGAGGGGAAATTTACGGTTTTGAGCCATTTTCGTGCTTTTACAATCGATTTCCGGGTGGGTTTTGTTGTATTTCACAGCGGCCAAACGTTATTTTAAGGATTATTCAGCATTTTTTCACGGGGATAACGCCTCCTAGGGGGGAAACGAGCGGCGCTGGGCACATTTTGGGCTGAAATAAAGCGATTTGGGGGGGTTTTTTTGAGGTTAAAAAAAAAATTAAGGCCCCCCCCCTTCCCCTTCCCCTCAGCGCCACAAAATGGCGGCGGGGGCTGCCCTCAGCGCTGCCCGGTTCCGGCACCGCCGCGGCCACCCCGTGTGGAAAGACACCCCCCCCGCCTCCTTAGTCCCGCCTTCACCTC
>NW_010209558.1:0-3128 GCF_000695765.1 Mesitornis unicolor | reverse complement strand
GTGGTCCTCCACTCAGGAGCTCTTTGCCTCGCCTTCGCCTTTAGCATATATCTAGCAATTTTAATTGTAGAGTGTAAAAAATTATTTCCTAGGAAGTTTACTTCTGAAGCCATTAGATGTCAAGTAAAAAAAAAAATAAATCTGAGCTTATCTACTCCTCTTGAAATGGAGTTTTAATTTGGTTTTCTTAATTGCCATTTTCAAACTGCTGGAGTGCCATGAACTTCTTACACTGAAGGCTCTTACAGTCATCCACAATATTTACTTTGTACTAAGACATGGTGTTTCCTCATGGGAATTTAAACTTCTTTTTGTTAACTGCATTTATCCATCTTTGAAAACAACTGTTCAAAATGAACCACGCTTTACCTTATTTAAAGGGTTTCTTGAAGTGTACTTGAGTTACGTTACAGATAGAAAAACTTACTAAGCAGCTATCTCCTCAAGGTTGTCAAATGAGCAATCACATGATTATAACAGAAGCCTTGAAAGTGCAGGCTCAGGACAAAACCTGGGGTCCTTGAGCTAGAAATACTGATTATGAGCAATTGACCAATACACATGCAAAATGGAGAGGAACATGCTTTAGAACTGGTCATTCTTATTCTGCACTATACTGCTATGTATGCTTATTGTGATTAACAGCAACTGAAATTTTAGCATTTGGATAAGATTTTGTTGTATGTGTTTGGTCAGTCCTAAAGGAAGGACATATAAAACTGTATGCAACAGTTCATCTCTGTGGCAGTTCAAGATTGCCAGTGAATCAGTTATTGTCTGTCCTACTTTCCTTCTTCTCAAAAATCAAAACTGAGATTAAAAATGTGTATTCAACATATAGTCAAGAATTTACTGTGTTTCTTTAAATAAGATCCAGGTTTCGTTTGAATGTTCTTTCATTATGTCCTACTACCCTATGAGAATAATGCTCAGTAAATACAATTTTGCCATCAATAACAGAAACCCCTTGGCTCTGTAGCGCCCTAAGGGTGCAGGGCCTGAGGCCTGGTCCTGGTCTGGGTGGTGCAACTGCCCTAATTGCCTGGGGGTGGGTGACTCTCACCTCCCCAGGGCACACTGAGGCTGTGTGATACCTTCAGTGATGTGGACCATGCTGAAGAAATGTGCAGAAATAAACCTAAGTGGGTCTAAGACTGAGAAGGAAGAAAATTTCCCCATGAGCATCAGATTCCTCTCAGTGAAGCCTTCAGGATGTCGAATGTTTGTAATCCTTTTCTCCTGAGGGAAAGTGGAACTATACACCTGAGGACCAAGAGGAATGCCCAAGGTATGAGCATAACAGCTGGGAAAAAATATAGATGTTAGTAAAGTGTCTGGTTTAATAATTTTAAGTCTACTATTATATCTTTATATAAAGTTTATAATTTTTTATCTTTTATAAAATCTTTTATAAAGTTTATAATTTAGATATCTAGATTTAATATAATGACTTATTTTAGACTGCTTAGAGAACATAGAGTATGGGTAGCCCGTATCTGATGTTCTACAAAGCTAGAGAAATAAAACACACCTATTATGTTTGATAAACACTGAAGTTTTAATACTTACTTCTGAATAACATAAATAAACATTTTTAATTAATAAATAATGCAAAATACTTTTCAGACAAAATAGTGTTTTGAGTAGTCAGATACTGAATCACATCCAAACTTTCAGCATTTGAAAGGATACTTGAAGTGGTGCCTACTGACTGAAAGCTCAGTGTATGTGTTATAGCTAGCAATGTAATTGGCTAACATGTATTATAATGACAGCATGAATTTGCCTCTGATCACTGTTATTGAGATTACTCTCCATGGTTTTGTTTCTAGGCTGCCTATTAGCCAGTTTTGTCTTTTACGATTATAGCTGAACTTCAAGAATGAGCAGCTTACATATGCTCATAAAAACAAGGGATTATTTTATTTTATTTCATTTCATTTCATTTCATTTCATTTCATTTCATTTCATTTTATTTTAATGTAGATCTGAAAGGAAATATTAGAAAACTTGGTCTATTTTTATAAATGATATGTAATGAGATTATTTATTTAGTATAGGGAAATAATTGAATGCATTTAATTAATTCAATTACTGATGGAATTTTATGGCAAAAAAAATGATACATGGCCCTTTATTCTACAGCTGGATAAGTGATTAGTTTGTTTGGTTTCTTCCTTCTGCATGCTCAAATATAAAATGTGTAACATGAATTCTGTACATTATATCTCCATGATGTCTTTAATGAGTTTTTTGATAAGAGTAACTTACGTATAGCTTGACACATGTTGACATATGTTTACAACAGTGAATATTTTTTTTATCTTATTCCAGAGTGTCAGATACATTTGGTTACTACTTTGTTTTTAACTTGATTATGCTTTTGTGTAAATTGGGTTGAGTTAATTATATTACATCAAAATAAGTCATCAGAGCATGTTCGATGATGTCTTTCTCTTTTCTGAGTAAAAGGTTTATTAATCAAATAGATCATCAATCAATAGTCATATCTCTAACACATAATTTGGAAATTATCATTTTAATAGCTAATACAGGATCAACCCCGCTATAACACCTGATTGACTTTCAAAATTGTATTCATTTTAATATGAAGAAGGAAAAGTGAACTTGAGAAGGATTCATTAAATAAAATTAGACTTTAACATACTCTGAAAGTTTTCATCTCCCTTCTGTCTTCATGCTACTTTACAATGCTCTTCATTAGCACTCTTGATCAGAAAGGACAGGTTTAGGATGGAGATAATTTTTATCGAACACTAATTCTTTATTGATTGGTTAGCGGAGATGAAAGAATATCTGAGAAATTATTAGTACCCACTGTCCTGAGTGAGTGACTGTATTGGATTTTCTGTGAGGGGTTTTTGGTTGCGTCTTTGGTAAGGGGGGAAGGGTTATGGACATGGCCCTTTAAGAAGCTATCTGAAAAGCTCCCCCTTTGCCTTTCTCAGACCCACCTTTGACGAGGGCCAAGCCAATCAGCGCCCCTGCAAATTCATGTATTTAAAGGGGGTGCAGGGCATGCCTAGCTATCTCTCTGGCACCAGTCCTGACCAGCGTGGCTCCAGGTGTGGGTGGGCTTACCTGGCTGGGCTTGGCCGGCCCCGACT
>NW_010209557.1:0-8015 GCF_000695765.1 Mesitornis unicolor | reverse complement strand
CCCTTCCAACTCCTGATATTCTGTGATTGTGCGATTCTGTGATATAGAGATATGATATAGATAGATATGTAAAGTTACAGGAGACTGACCACTCCTGCTGTAGGAGGTGTGAGAAAAAGATTCCATAAGGAGTCCTGCAATTGTGTGATAAATCTCTATCAAAACGATGCCTTGTATCAAGACATTTGCTCTGCCTGACTTTGGAGTGACAAACCATGAAGGCTTAATATAGTTCATGGGATTTCCTCCATAAGGAAATAAGAAAAAAGAATTTTTACATCTCAATTGTTTTGGGATAGTAACATGCAAAATTCTGCACTCATTCTCAATCCCCAGGCTGCATCGGAGTCTTATTCCCACAAAACTCTTTCTGATTCACTCTACTGCCAATGGGGTGTGGATATTTCCTATGCAGTGCAAATGTGTTCCTGCAAAAAACCCATCCTTTGCTCTGACAAAAAAGGTAAAAAAGGGATTATCAGCCCAAGCTAAATGTCAAACTCTAGAGCATCTCACTCTGAAAACATTCGGCTGTAAACTTGGTAGAGAAGTAAATGAAAAGAAGGCATGAGTGTGATTGCTTCACATGGCTCTAATTCCATGAAAAATTTAATTCTGGTCATCTGGCAGGTCCATGTGCCACAGCATCCTGCACGGTGCAGACGAGTCAGATTTAGATGTAACAGGTATGTGCTGAACAGAAGGACCACTCAACCCAAGCCTCTGGAGATGCTCCCTGTGGCTGCTCCACAGGTGCTTTCCCAGGAGAGCATTATCATTTAAATAGAGATTACTTCTTTCCTGTAAAGGCTTTTGTTTGCCTTTTATTTTGGAGCCTCTTCAATAATTATTTTAAATATTATTTCAATCAGTAAAAAAAGAGGCTTAACCAGAAAAATTTTGGGATTGCCTGAAATGTGATGTCTGAGTCACTGTGAGGCCTCATTATAATGAACTTGTCCCTTGTACTGATTAATAATGACTGCTCACAAATGCCATACTGTCGTCCATCTATAGCCATGGGGTGTCCAAAGGCCACATCTTGATCCAATCAGTGCTGTTCTGTAATGACAAATGAGAGGGGCAGCTCTTGGTTTGGAAGAGGAGGTCTCTGTGCAGCAACAGGAGATGAACAAGCAAAGGCTCATGGTGGAAGGAGCTCTGCCTCCCCATCCGCTCCCCCTCAAGACAACCATTGTTCACACCAGGTGAGCACTGCGCATCAGCTCTTTTTCAGAAGAAAACTTGTGAACTACCAATAACAGGCCAGACACTGAAATTTTCCAAAGGCTGTGTCACCATGACTTTTTTGGACACTCCCTGTGGTAGCACACCTTCCTTGATCTTCCATGGTCCCACTGCTCAGCAACGTGTGCACCATGGGGCCCTGGCTCTGCCCCATCAGTAGGGTCCATGTTGTGTACTCAGCAAGGCCCCTTTTGCAGCCACACAAAGCCCACCTTGCTGGTACCATGTGTTGTGCCATGCTAATATCCCACCCACCTTTCAGCAGCGGTTTCTGCCTACAGGAAGGAGGTCATTTAATCCTGCCCAAATATCTACAGTATCTACTAAATATCTTTGCCTTGTCTAAATCCACACTACACTTCCTTTGCCACCGGTGGGTCTGGAGAACGAGTCCTACAGAAACAGCTGAGGTACGAGAGGTGAATCACATTCTGGTGATACGTGTTCCTATCCTTGGCCATGGAGGATGCCTAGCTGACTGCCTGTGCTGCAAGGGTTTCTGCCGCAGTTATCTGAAGCTGGATTTGCCTGTCACCAGCAAAGGACAGGGAGACAGTGGTGGGACATCAGCCCCCAAGGACGCGTGAAAGATGCCTTCCCTTGGCTCTGCTGCAGCAGCAGGTCCTGTCTGGCTCAGGGGGACAGGGAAGCATAGGGAGAAACCGGTCACCCTGCGTCAGAGCTGACCCATGTGCATTAGGGTCTGTGCTGGTGAGTCTGCCATGGTGTAAGCACAGTGCCCAAGACCACAGTCTTGGTTCAAGTACCAAAAGCAGGCTCTTTGCACTTTAGACAGTTACCAGGGAATTGTCAGAGTAAGTCATCTGAGTTACTGGTTAGAAACAGACCACACTGATCTAGCCAGTGGTGTCAGGATGTTCTGAAAATTTCTGTATGGTGCCACTCTGGCTAAGGTACCTGTGGGTCCAAGCCTACAGGATAAAATAGAAACTTTAATTACTCATTTTAAATGTGGAAAAACTGAAGCATAAGAGGATGCAATAGACTCAAAAAATCTCAGTGTGAGAGACTATGGTTGCAAAAGATGTCAGAGCATAGGATTCCAGTACCTAAGGGGCCTGCAAGAAAGGTGGAGAGGGACTTTTTACAAGGACAGGTAGTGACAGGATGAGGGGGAATAGCTTTAAACTGAAAGAAGGCAGATTTAGACTGGATATTAGGAAGAAATCCCTCTTTGTGAGGGTGGTGAGGCCCTGGCCCAGGTTGCCCAGAGAAGCTGTGGGTGCCCCCTCCCTGGCAGTGCCCAAGGCCAGGTTGGACAGGGCTTGGAGCAGCCTGGGCTGGTGGAGGTGTCCCTGCCCATGGGGTTGGACTTCGGGGGTTTGAGGTCTCTTCCCACTCAAACCATGCTGTGATTCTGTGATTACTATGTACTGAAAGAAGACACATCTAGGATTTATATCGCCAGAGAGCACTTGGTGATGTGCAGGATCCATTGCATTAGAGAAATGTGCTCCACCTGACTGATGATTGCTCCCTGTTCTCAGTGTTCATCAGAGGATGTCCAAGGAGAAAAGTGGGATTTTCACCTCTTTGTGAAACACAGCTGCAAGTAGAAATGTGCAGCTGGTAGATGTGGAACCGTCCTTGTCTTATCCCAAGACCTGTTGGTGACTTGGTGGGGAATTTGTACTGCTTTAATGAAGGGGAATTTTTGCAACATCTAATTCACTGAATATTCCTAAGAACCCGTTTATTTTTCCCATGTAGTCGTGCAGTCTTCTTCCTACTGTTGAAAGATGGAGATGACAGCATCTGTTATAGTAAAAATACATTGACCTTAAGCTTCTAATTATACCTGTAATGGCCAATTTACAGAAATGCCATATTTTAATCACTCTTCACTAAGCCAGAAAAAATAATTTTTAAAAAGCAGTTCTAAGTGTGTTTTTTTGCCAGTGGGAGAAGTGCAAGCCAACGTTTTGTCAAATGTGCTAAACTTCATGAGGAAGGAGCTGCATTTAGCTCTAACTGAGGATGCTGTGTAAGGAAGAGCCTGTGTGGCAAGGGCTCTGATGTAAGAGCAAGGAGTGATGGCAATGCTTTTCGCAAGAACCACCAGGGGAAAAAACACCCAATGCAATGTCCACCACAGCCTTGATTTCCTCCTAGTGCAACCCTTGGGACTTCAGCACAAACCTGAATTACCATTTCATTATAATTTTCTTTGTTATTTGTTTATGAGTTACGAAATTACAGAATAACATAGGTTGTAAGGGATTTCTGGGGGTCATCTGGTCCAACCAACCTCCCTAAAGCAGAGCCAACTTTGATGTTGGATGAATTTTGAAATTAAATCAGATTGCTGAGGATCTTGCACGTTGCATATCTTCAAGAATGGAGCCTCCACAACCTCACTGGGCTCCTCTTCCAGTGCTTAACTCCTCAGTGTGGAAACGTGGTAATTAGAAACTTGGAGATGATCATTCATATCCCTCTAACAGCCTGAGCAGGCAAGTTCCAGCCTGTTGGCTGTTCTACAGGACTGAAAAGTTTGCAAGGCACTTGAAGCAGTTAGTGAGATAAAAGCCTCGTGCTCCTTTAAGGCCTGTGAAAAGCCCATTTTTCTCATGTTTTGGAGGTTTTTTCAGGACAAATGAGGAGGCATACGTCCAAATTATCTGAGTGAGTTTTCTTGGGCAGAACATCTTAGCCTGCACTTCCTGCTGTGTTCTCTGCTGAAGCTCTCGTGGTTACCTGATTTACAAGATACTTCAGTTCTTTAATTTGTCCTATATGCCTGTAAGCATGTTTGTGTGTACTACAAGACACCTTCAATATGACATCCAGCTTTATCAGAGCTCTGCTGTGCCAGAGGACTTCCCAGATGACCAGATAACATCAGATTCTGCTATGTTACCCTTGGTGGCACCAAATGCTTCCTACCCAGTGAGAGAGGCAACAGGAGAAGACAGGCATTTTGTAGCTTAGGCAGATCCAGTCACTCTGAAACCATGTTTGCAGATTCTGATCTGTCCACGTGCAGGGAATGAAAGCCCAGGGTGGCTTCCAAAGGTTCATTGACTGAGCTTCCATGAGAGCAGAGCAGTGAGTTGGGAGGTGACGCAGAATTTGCAGCACGTTTTCCTGGAGCCGGTGCTGCCAACCCTTCTCCTGGGGTAGAATCTCCTTTTGGAGGAGCCCCAAGGCCATGTCACATCCATCTTGGCCCAGCTGCAGTATTTGTCTGCACAAGGTCCCAAGCCATCCCCAGCCAGCAGGGAGAGGTGGGCTGGACCTGCCAAGGTCATCTGAGAGGAGGAGGCAGCTCGTGGCAGTGTGTCCCAGGGTCTCCCCTGCCATGCAGCATCTCCTCAGGTCCCTCTGCCTGGTGCTCATTGGCTCTGCTCAGCACTGGGGTCACTTTTGCAATGGCTCCTTTCACACCTCAACAGCCCAGCCTCTCTTTCTGCTGAATTCTTCACACAGGGTAGCCTTTGGGAGCTGCATCCCTTTGTTGTCCTGTATTTCTTCAACATCATGACTTACTTCTGCAGGTTCTACCGCCATGGATCAGAGATATTAATCACAAATTGGGGGAATTGTAGGTGTCTTCTTCAGCTGCAGGCAGAAGATGAGAGTGCAAGATCAATTGCGGAGAAACCCTTAAAACTGACCACCACGGTAAGAAACATGAGGCATTTGTTCAAAGAAAGCCTCATCTACTTCACCTTAATCAAGAGTTCAATGGTGATAGACACTACAACAGCATCCATGGTTGTTCTGCCCACTAAACCTGACCCATCAGCTCTCAACTGGCTCCTGACCCATCCCCAGGCAGAGCTCCCTGCATTTTCTAAAGGGCAAGCCCCTTCTCACCTTTCTGGCCTGTCCTTCCTGTAGAGCTTCCTATAGGGCTTCTCTCCATCCATTGCAGCACTCCAGTCATGTGAGCCATCCCACCACATCTCCATGATCCCAAGAGCTCATAGCCCTGTAACTGCACACACTCTTCCAATTCCACCTCTTTGATCACTGTGCTGCCTGCAGAAGCGTAGAGGTGTTTCAGAGAGGCACCCAAGCATGCTGATTCCCCAGTGCATCCTTGGGAGCTTTATTTAAATGGGTTTTTCCCCATCAGTATATAAATCTTGATGGGTTTTTCCAAATATTCATCTTTTATAGGAGACATTTAGTTGACATTTGGTTGATCCTTTCTGAGTCTGACTGAACTGATAATTCTTTTCTCTCAGAAGGCTCCCTCTCAGTTCTGTGTGTGCTGAGTTTCTCTGGCTATAAGCTGATATTTTCAAGTCTGAGCCTTGTCCCAAGCCCACACCCAGAAAATCAACTCAGCTGTTTGGGAACTCTGTGAACTACATGTGCTTGGGAGTGATGATGCAAGTATTTTAATAACGCAATGTGTTAGAGACAAGGAGAAGGGAAAGATAAACAAGGTGCTCTGTGATGAACAGCCGCTCACCTTCCAAAACATCGCTGTAGCACTTTAAGCCTTTTTTGTTGTTTTTGTTGTTGATCTCTTCATTATGAAACTGTTTGGAGAAATAGCTGCCCTGCACGTCCTGCAGAGTCACCCTGCTCATCATGGGTGACAAGCTACACGACTGGCTGTACCAGACAGCAAGACTTTCTCACTGCTCTGACCCTGGAGCGTGAAATTCCCAGTAGTCCTTCTGGATGCTCCACAGACCCACTCTTTAGTTTGAATTTACCAATGCAAGGAACTACACTCAGTCTTTCTTACCTCAGGAATGATTCTCAGATAAAACCGGCTCTTCTCCAAGTGAGAGATTTGCAATGCAACACCAGTTAGACTAGGGTGATCACTTGCCGCAGCAATTTCAAAAGCTTGATTTATCCTTTTATTTTATTATAGCTTGAAATCTTCCTTGCCTTTATTTTAAAAGATATGACTCCAAATATCAATATCTAAAAAGCAAATAATTTGTTTTAAGCTCTTTTAAGTCTAATGCTACACTGATGACAGATGGTGAGGACCTCTGGAAAGCTCTCACAAAACCAACCTTGGGCAAATAGGTGGCAGTTGATCTTAAGCATAGCTAAATATAAAGGAGTTCATTTAGATAAAAATAATCTAGACCATATTCATACAATCCAGAGCCAGGAAGTGACTCAAGGTCAGGACCCTGCACTCGGACTTGTTGAACCCCACACAATTGGCCTCAGCCATCGATCCAGCCTGGCCAGGTCCCTCTGCAGAGCCTTCCTACCCTCAGGCAGATCAACACTGCCATCCAGGTTGGCAACATCTGCAAACCGACTGAGGGTAGTTATAACTGAGCCAGATAGTTATAACTTGGGAAAGTGATGTCAGGTACATCACTGACATCAACAATTCAGTGTGCAGTGGTAGTGAAAAAAAAATCAATCTTGAGCATCATCAGGAAGAACATTGAGAACAGGACAGAGGACATCACCCTGCACTGTATAAAGCCTTGTTGCACCCTCATTTCAATGCTTGCACCTTGGGCTCAGAGAGAGAGATTTCATGATCGCTGCCTTTTGTTCTCATGGGGGACTTCAACTTCCTGGATGTGTGGTGGGAATACAACACAGCAGAGAGGGAGCAATCCTAGAGGTTCTTGGTATGTGGAAGGTAATTTCCTCACACAGCTGGTGAAGCAGCCAACTAGAGAGGGTGCCCTCCTGGACCTACCTCTTGTTAATAGAGAGGGACCTGTGGGAGACGTAATGGTTAGAGGTCATCTTGGACATAGTGATCATGAAATGACAGTTTTCAATACTTAGAGCTAAGTCAGGAGGGGGTTTAGCAGAACTGCCACCTTGGATTTCTGCAGGACAGACTTTGGCCTGTTCAGGAGACAGATTGACAGAGTTCCTGGGGAGGCTGTCCTGAAGGGCAAAGGAGTCCAGGAAGGCTGCGCATTCTTCATGAAGGAAGTCTTAAAGGTGCAGGAACAGGCCATTGCCAGCTCCCAGAAGATGGGCCGCTGAGGTAGAAGACCAGTCTGACTGAACAGAGAGCTTTAGCTGGAACTCGGGAAGAGAAGAAGAGTTTATGGTCTTTGGAAATAGGGGCAGGCCACTCAGAAGAACTACAAAGACACAGTGAAGCTAAGCAGGGAGAAAATTAGAAGGGCCAAAGCCCAACTAGAACTCAATCTGGCTATTGCCATAAAATACAATTAAAAATGCTTCTATAAATACATTAACAACAAAAGGAGGACTAGGGAGAATCTTCCTCCTTTATTGGATGGCAAGGGAAACACAGTGACTAAGGATGAGGAAAAGGTTGATGTACTTAATGCCTTCTTTGCCCCAGTCTTAAATAGCAGGACTGTTTTTTTGCTGGGTACCCAGCCACTTGAGCTTGGAGACAGGAATGGGGAACAGAATGAGACCACCATAATCCAAGAGGGCCAAATGGGATACACCCGGGAATGCTGAAGGGGTTGGCAGATGTGCTCACCCAGCCACTCTTCATAATTTATAAGAAGTCCTGGCTAACTGGGGAGGTCCCAATAAACTGGAGATTAGCAAATGTGACGCCCATCTACAAGAAGGGCTGGAAGGAGGATTTGGAAAACTCCAGAGCTGTCAGTCTGACCTTTGTGATAGAGAAGGTCATGGAACAAATCATCTTGAGGGCCATTACACACCATTTATGGGACAACCAGATGATCAGGCCCAGTCAATATGGCTTCATGAAGGGCAGGTCCTGCGGATCGAATCTAATCTCCTTCTATGACAAGGTGACCTGCTTAGTGGACGGGGGAAAGGCTGTGGATGTTGTTTACCTGGAC
>NW_010209556.1:0-707 GCF_000695765.1 Mesitornis unicolor | reverse complement strand
CGCTTAGAAGGGGTTGAACACACTAAGAACATGCTTAGAAGGGATTGAACATGCTAAGAACACACTGTAAAAGTATCAAACATGCTAAAACATACTAAGGAAGGCTTGAACACGCTAAGAACGAACATGGTTAGGAGGGGTCGAACAGGCTCTGAACACATTTAGGAAGGCTTGATCATGGTAAGAACATGCTAAGGAAGGCTTGAACATGCTAAGAACACGGTTAGGAAGGCTCAAACATGCTAAGAACACACTTGAACACACTTAGAAAGGGTTGAACACGCTAAGAACACATTAAGGAAGGGTTGAACACACTAAGAACACGCTTAGAAGGGGTTGAACACACTAAGAACACGCTTAGGAAGGGCTGAACACACTAAGAACATGCTTAGAAGGGGTTGAACACGCTAAGAACATGGTTAGAAGGGGTTGAACATGCTAAGAACATGGTTAGGAGGGGTCAAACAGGCTCCAAACACATTTATGAAGGCTTGAACATGCTAAGAACATGCTTAGAAAGGCTCAAACATGCTATAAACATGCTAAGGAAGGCTTGAACATGCTAAGAACACACTTGAACACATTAAGGAAGGATTGAACACACTAAGAACACATTAAGGAAGGATTGAACACGCTAAGAACACGCTTAGAAGGGGTTGAACATGCTAAGAACATGCTTAAAAAGTATCAAACATGCTAAAAACATA
>NW_010209555.1:0-419 GCF_000695765.1 Mesitornis unicolor | reverse complement strand
CTCGCTGGCGGCGCTGACGCGGCGAATCTCCAGCTCGGCCCCGCCGGCCCCGAATGGCCCCGACAAAACGCTCAGAGTTATCAAAAAAATCACCAAAACAAACCCCAAATATACCCCCCAAAATACCCCAACCACCCCCGCCAAAAATCATCCAATACCCCCAAAATTACCCCAAAATCACCCCAAAATTACACAAAAAAACCCCAAATTTACACCCCAAATTGCCCCCAAATACCCCAAACCCCACCCAAAATACACCCCAAATACCCCGAGAACCACCCCAAAACCTCCAAAAATTTACCTAAAATTGTCCCAAAACTCTCCTAAATTACCCAAAATTCCCCCTAAATTTACCCGTTTGCCCCAAAACACTCCCCAAATTTACCCAAAAAAACCTTCAAAAATTACCAAAAATTTAT
>NW_010209554.1:3555-3941 GCF_000695765.1 Mesitornis unicolor | reverse complement strand
CGCTGCCCCGGCCCAGTGGGTCCTCCCCTGGGCACTGCCTGGCCCGAGTCCCTTCGCTCTGTCCTTCTCTCCCCTCAGCCCCGAGCTTGGCCCATCTGCGGAGTCCTAGCCCCATTACAGCTGTCCTTGCCCCTTTCCACGCCTCTCCATCTCTCCGGCTGTCTCCAGTTCTGAACCCTTTTTGTCCCACCCATTTCCTGAAATTTCTCTGCTCTGGTTGTGCCTTGGTGGGATTTGCACCATCCCCGCTGTGGAGTGCTTAAACATGCTTTCCTCATATTTTGTGTGTGCAGACACAGGTGACTCGGGCAAGTTTGCAGAAGAACAGCAGGACAAGGGCCCACATAAACAATTTTCTGAGCAGTTGACTGAAGCAGCCTCCTCTG
>NW_010209554.1:0-3524 GCF_000695765.1 Mesitornis unicolor | reverse complement strand
TAGGGAAGTAGGTGGTTTGAGCGGCCAAAGTGTAGTCCCTTCAGGCCATGCTGCTGTGGAGGCTGAATGTGGCTATCTCATGTGGGTCTCGTAGCAGATCCAGCAGTGTGTAACAGCAACAGCTTCTTTTCACAGGAAAGCAGGCCTGAGTTTGTAGATAGTGTCCTGGGTAGTATTGCTAATTAATGTTTGTTCAAGAGCTTCTGCCTCAGCTTGCTCCTTCAAAAGAACGCTATCCTAGTTTGGCTATTTCATCTTTTCCAAACGGATGGAAAGAAAGAGACTGACTAAGGTGAAGAAAGTCACCCCCAAACACAGATCTTCCATCCAGTCTGTGTCTGTGGCACCTTTTAGTTGCTTTATAATTCCAGGTTCTTAGAGATTAATTTTATTAAAATAAATAGAATATATCCCCTTTAGTAGGATTTAATTCATTCCCCTGGTCTTAAGAGTTGCAAGCTCTTCTTTTTATTCTGCTACAGTTTATTGAGAATAAAACTGATGGTCCTGTAAAGAGTTAAGATTGGTCCAGTACTTTAACCACTGTGTGCTTTTCAGCAAAAAATAGGAAAAAAAAAAAAGGAAAAGTGATAGGGTGTCAGAAGAGAGTTACTGAAACATTTACTTGCAGACACAGAGCCATGGCCTGGTATTTTATATCCATAAAAGAAATTTGTTCGTGCTGTGCAAAAAAGGACCATGAAAGTTAAGAGCTGAAGCCTGGTGTGGGTGTAAGTAGACTAAAGGAAAGCTAGAATTCAGCTTCCCACTCTGCGCCTCTGAATGGAGGCAGCTGCAGTACTGTAGGTTAGTGTTCCAAGCAGTAAAACAGGTAGAATTAGTATTGCTGCTTTAAAATTATCAGCACACAGAGCTAGATGAGCTTTCCAGCTGGGGATGCAGTTGTACCTTTCCCACTTCTTTTAAGTGTCCAGAAGCCTGTGCTGAAAGGGAAAGAAGATGTGGTGCACCTTCTGAAAGACAGTAGAACATAAAGCTTGAAATTCTTGGCTGGCCCTGGAATTCACGCAGTTGCTCCTGTGTTAGTGTCTTCACCATCACTTCTTGCTCATGACAAAACTACAAGTATTTTCCACAGCATAGATCTGATATGACAAAACCCTTAATTGTTCGCGTTTCCTTTTACAGAGTGGTTTCATTTTGAAATGCACTGATCTACTTATTTTTGTCATAAAAAATCAGTTGCATTGGAAAATGATGGTAAGGATATTCTAAATAAAGACTATTACCTGTGAAATGCAATACAATAACTTACTTAGTTTCGGTTCAGCAATAGTACTGTGCTATGGAAAAATGCACCATTAACACAAAGTTTGGATGGCTGGTTGTTGAAAGGTGATGCTGAAGATGAAAGAAAATGCTCAGTCACTTAGTTTGTGAAGAAAACTGGAAGGATCCATCTCATACGCATGGAATACCTGTTCTTCAATTGAGTTTTCTTGTGTTGTTCTTAGAGATGACTCAGAAAAGCAAAACGTCCCCTCTGAAACCTACAGACAATGAAAGTGTGTCAGGTCCTGTATCAGCTCTCTCTGGTGAGGGGTTTGAATTGACTGAACTGGAGCAGAGAGTTAAAACTGACAGCGTGGAACACGCACTGCAGGTAGGTCTGTTGTATTTCGCTCTCTTACTTTGTGGATATAAAGATGCTGGCTTTCTCATATGAATGTTTCAGTAAAACTGAGGCAAATTAAGGAGGTACAGAGCAGAGCAAAGCAAATACTCAGAGCAGAACGGAACATTTTACAGAAACAGGAATTTCCGTTCAGAACCTGTGGTGTCTGCCACAGCCTCTGACATTGACTGACAAGACACTGCAGAGGTAATTGGCAAAATGCAGACTTTGGTGTGAAAATGCAGCAGTGGGTTACTCAGGTACCACAATAGCTATTTCCAGAGTTGCTTGTAAAAGAAAAGTTGCAGTTAGAGTAGTTGCTGGATAAAGGCACCATGGGAGGAGCATGTGGGGAGCTGTGAATAAAGGCTTTTTTGAACCTCAAGTGTTTTACATGATTAGATCATAGAATCATAGAATGCACTGGGTTGGAAGGGACCTCTAAAGCTCATCCAGTCCAACCCCTGCAGTGAGCAGGGACAGTGTTACCAGATCAGGTTGCTCAGAGCCCCATCAAGCCTGACCTTGAATATCTCCAGGGATGGGGCCTCAGCCACCTCTCTGAGCAACCTGTGCCAGTGATCTACCACCCTCATATTGAAGAGCTTTTTCCTAATATCCGACCTAAATCTACCCTTTTCTGGTTTAAAACCATTACCCCTCATCCTGTTGCTACATGCCCTAGTGAACAGCTCTTCCCCAGATTTCTTATAGGCACCTTTCATGTATTAGAAGGTCACTATAATGTCCCCCTTGGAGCCTTCTCTTCTCCAGGCTGAACAACCCCAGCTCTCTCAGCCTGTCTTCATAGGAGAGGTGCTCCAGCCCTTTGATCATCTTTGTGTCCCTCCTCTGGACCAGCTCCAGTACTTCTATGTCCTTTTTGTGTTGGGGACTCCAAAGCTGGACACAGTGCTCCAAGTGAGGTCTCACCAGAGCAGAGCAGAGGGGCAGAATCACAGAATGTTAGGAGTTGGCAGGGACCTCGAAAGATCATCCAGTCCAACCCCCCTGCCAGAGCAGGATCACCAGACCAGGTCACACAGGAAGGCGTCCAGGCGGGTTTTGAATGTCTGCAGAGATGGAGACTCCACAACCTCTCTGGGCAGCCTGGGCCATGTTCTGGCACCCTTACAGTAAGAAAGTTTTTCCTTATCTTCAGGTTGAACCTCCTATGCTCCAGCTTGCACCCATTGCCCCTTGTCCTGGCATTGGGCATCAGAGAGAAGAGCCTGGCTCCTTCCTCCTGACACTGCCCTTTACAAATTTATAAACATGAATGAGGTCACCTCCCTCAATCTGCTGGCCACACTTCTTTTGATGCAGCCCAGGATGCAGTTGGCCTTCTGGGCTGCAGATGCACATTGGTGGCTCATGTCCAGCTTCTCATCCACCAGTACTCCCAGGTCCTTTTCCTCAGGGCTGCTTTCCAGCACATCATCTCCCAGCCTGTAGCAGTAATGAGGATTACCCCTACCCAGGGGCAGGACCTTGCACTTGGCCTTGTTGAACCTCATGAGGTTCACCTGGACCCCCTTCTCCAGCTTGTCCAGGTCCCTCTGGATGGCATTTCTTCCCTCTGGCACATTAATGGTCAGATGGTCAGGATGGAGCCTGGGGTTTCTAACTAAGCTTGATTTATGACTGAGGTGCAGGTTAAAGGGGATTAGGTGCTTGCCCAGTCTCGGAAAGGCATGGGAGGGTGGGTGTTTAAGTGCTTTCTGGTTTCTTACTTTCTGTTGGTTTGAAAATCAACATTGTTTCCAAAGCTGGTGATTTTTACTGTTAGCTGTGTAGTTTTTAACATCCATTTATATTAGCAGTTTACTTGGACAGCAAAGTGAAGATAATGGAATTATCCGACGGACTACTACCCGCTGCTAGTCTT
>NW_010209553.1:20786-21040 GCF_000695765.1 Mesitornis unicolor | reverse complement strand
CCCCACCGCCGCTGCAGCCGGGCCGGGCGGGGTGGGGAGACGCCGGCGCTGGGTGCGGAGCCTCCCCGGGGAACACCCCCGCCGCCAGCCGGGCCTCGACCCCGGCCGGTCTCCTCCCAGCTCCGCTTGGCAGCGAGAGCAGCACCGGCGTGTCCTTGGCCTGAAACCCCGCTCGGCTTAACCCGAAATGTCAGGCTAATCCCGTGCTCCTCCGAGGGGCTCCTACCTGGGGGGGGGGGGGGTTGGACGGTGTA
>NW_010209553.1:2482-20700 GCF_000695765.1 Mesitornis unicolor | reverse complement strand
GGCCGGCTCCGGTGCTGTTGGAGGGTGTGTGTAGCCCCGAGGAACTGCAGTTCCCGTTCATCGGGCAGGCTTTTTAATTTGGGCATGCCCCCGAAGGACAGAGCAATTCCAGGCAGCCTTATAACAGCTTTCTGTAATGGTTTCCTACTGTTAAGCAGCCTGACAATGAGAAACCTCCAGTAGTCCGGAGCTTGCTGACAAAAGAAAAGGTGAATACTTGTGATAACGCTTAGGATAAAAGTTCTGTATCCGGTGTTGTTTGGTTAAAGACCACGGGCTTCAGGTATGAGGGTGGTAGGGATCCTTCCCTGCTGCATGCCTAAGTGAGTTTATGTTAAAACGTTTTTTTTGGTTTATTCAGCTGAGTAAGTTATGAATAATCATGTGTGATGGAGGTGACTTCACTTCTCCACGCAGTAAGCGTCGGAGGGGAGGGATGGTTGCTCAGGAGTTATTTTGCCCCGTTTATCAGCTGTTCCGTGCGGGGACGGTTAATTGGGCTTTTAAAGAGCCCTCTTATAAAAAATAAAATGACACAACGAGCGGCACAAAGGGTTTCCTGCGGGAGGGGGAGGGGCCGGTGCACTTCAGTAAATGCAAATGTGTGTCTGTGGCACTGCAGAGCGCAGCACAAGCGTGCGGGGACAGCTGGTTCTGCTTAATTTCAGTGGGGACCACCGCTCTTTGTCACACACTGACAAACTAAGAGGATTCACTTCCTGGACTCTTCCATTGACGTCAGTAATGCGATTGCCAACTGAATAATTAACCACTTGATCGCATCTGCCCCGCGAGGCTGCAGCCTGGGGAGCATCGATTATTTGGGTGTTTGTGCGGAGGGAGCTTTGTCCGCCTTCCGCAAAGGGCAATAATCTGGCTTTAGGCTCTTGTTTTCAAGCCGATGGCTCGAAGGAGCGAGCACCTAGAGGTTTAAATGCGGTCCGTTGGGTGGTGGTAGTTTGAGAGCTGAAGTCGAGGAGAGGATTTGGGGCAGGCTGGAGAACTGATGCGCTTTTTGTCCAGCGCTGCTGGTGGTTGTGTCGTAGCGACTGATCCCCACGTCGTCATCTTCTGTGCCCCTGGAGAGGCCGACGATCCAATTGTTTCTCAAATCGCTGCTTTCCATTCTGTTTCTTGCCTTGGCTGGATGGGAAAAGGTTACTGACTTGCTGGAAAGTATAGCTGGCCGTAAAAGCAGCGTGTCGCTCTGGCTGCGGCGCGGGATTACCCTCGTATAACAAAGTGCCTATTCAATAAATAATTGAAATGTATGTGAGCTACCATCTGGTGCTGCAGAGCGGGGATAAAAGTTTATAATCCAGGCCCTTCATGGTGAGGGGATGGGCCTGGATCGAGACTGCTGTATATTTGTGGTCCGTCAGCAAGGAATACCCTTAAAACCAATTACAGCTGCTGCCGTGTGCTCCTCCCTTTCCTTCGAGCTGTTAAAAACACAGAAGTGCCAACAAGGAGACACCTTTTGTCCGTGTCCTGATGCCGTCAGTGTGTTCCCACTGACAAGGAACTCGTTTCTGCCTCCAGCTACTGAGGAGAATATCACACCAAACACACTGCTCGTCCCCGTGCCACGAGGGGCAGCCTTAATTACAGCCTAGATCTCTGTTAGAGAATACTGGGGATTGGTGTGCACAGGTTTTGTGTCTGTAGCAGCGTGAGAGCGTGGTTAAAGATTTGGGAAATACTCTGAAGATCGGTGTTTCTTTATCAGCTGGAGGCAGGAGGAGTTTCCTTTTGACAAAACGGAGCCTCGTCGCTGACAAGAAGTAAGCTGCGTCGGTATTAAGGTTGAGTTAAGCCAAGCTCTGTAACAAGCATTTCTTGATTATTTCGGATTTAAAACTGGGTGTGAGGTATCGCAGATGTGAGGTGTCCGTGTGAAGTGATTCAGCGTGGCTAATGGCCTTGCTCGCGTTCTTGTGAGGAGCCCAGAAAACCCAGGTCCCACGTTTATCCCATGAGACTGACAGCACCATCTCCCCGTTGGAGGAGCCTCACGCCTCACCTGCACAGGCTGCTGAGCCCCAAATGCTGGATCTCATGGCTCCTGCCCTATAAATCCCGCTGCTGCGTCCTGCCACAGGCTTGCTGCTCCAAAATCCTCCTATTTGCTGCCACAGAAGAGCGTGGGGTGTGGCCGTTTGCCTTGAGGCATCCTGTGGCTTCCGTGGCTTTAGAAATGCTGTAAGAATCGCCCATTTTCACCTCAGCAACTGCAGCTTTCCCATGGTGAACGGAGCTTGCGAATAGACTGTACTGATTCCCTGTACTGGAAGTGTAATACACGCAGCTTAGTGCCAAGAGTCTTTGGAGAAGAGAGAGCTGAGCTGCAAGCGAGGAGTTCAAAAGTCCTTGTCCTCCAGTTGTTTTTATTTACAACTCCTGTTAGATAAGGGCTTGCCCAATCGCTTATCACTGCATGGTTTATGGAATACAGATGGAAGTAATGCTCAGTGTTTTTATACAATACAGATTGAAATAACGCCCAGTATTTGGAGTGGGAACTGAATCCAAGTCTGGTGCACGGCAGACCCGTGTCTGCATGTGCAGACAGAGTTTCCCAAATCTGTGCTTGGTGTCTTTTAAACTGTTGCTGCATCTGCTGCTCCTGGAGTGAGAACTGGTGAGGGATGCTCACCGTGAGGGGTCCCATTTATTCCGGTTACACTTGCTCGTTCCTCTTCCTCCTTTTCATTCCCACTAAAACTGGGCTGCCACAACCTTTGTGCTTCTGGGACCAAATTGCTTGACCCTCTCTGCTGGTCCTTCCTGCACTTTAGGGCTGTCAGGAGAGCATCCTGGGAGATGTTGGCTCTGGACAGTCCTGAGAGAGCCTATAAAAGAGTCTGCATGAGCCTGGATGTCTGTGGAGGTACTGGTAAAGCTGACCCAGGTCACTGGTGGAGGCTCCCTAAAGCTGTCAGCAAGCGCAGAGGAAGGTGCATGGCCTTTGGGCTTAAATAGTGAGTTATGGTGTGCTGGG
Organism: Mesitornis unicolor; assembly: GCF_000695765.1. Taxonomy (NCBI): domain Eukaryota; kingdom Metazoa; phylum Chordata; class Aves; order Mesitornithiformes; family Mesitornithidae; genus Mesitornis; species Mesitornis unicolor. The sequence goes on along the minus strand of NW_010209553.1, from coordinate 17,699 downwards.
GTGGTATGGTCCATGTGCTGCAAAGGGACCTCCAAAGAGCCTCTTCCTGCAAAAAGCTCTCTCTTGTTCTACATGGTGAGAAGTACAGGGGCGCAGGAGCAGCGTGGCTGCAGCTCAGGTGTTCACAGAGCCATTGAGGTTGGGACAGACCTCCAAGATCATCCAGTCCAACCTCAACCCAACCCCACCATGGCCATAAACCACGTCCCCAAGTGCCACATCCACACGGTTTCTGAACCCCTCCAGGGATGGAGACTCCACCACTGCCCTGGGCAGCCCCTGCCAGTGCTTGGCCACTCTTTTCAATGAAGAAATTCTTCATTAGATCCAATCTAACCCTGCCCTGGCACAGCTTGAGGCCATTTCCTCTCATCCTGTCACTGGTTACGTGGAAGAAGAGACCAACACCCACCTTTGCAACCTCCTATCAGGAGCTGTAGAGCGATAGGAGGTTGGAGCATCTCCTGTCCCTTGCCTTTCAGCTACAGCAGATTCCTCCCTACAGAGCCCTTCTTCTGTCGTCCTGAGGGTTTGAATCTTTCCTAATCCCATGCTAGAGCGGTTGCTCGCAGGGCACCTTGCTGTCTGGCACTGTGTTTGTCTGCCATCGCCTTGTTTTTCGGGAGTTATCTTGGTCGGCTCTGGCTGGCGCTGGCTGCCCCTTGCTCCCGTCAGCAGGGACTGGCACAACCGGCTGCTCCGTTTCTGAGCAGCTCCTTGGCACGGTTCACAGCTGGTAAACCAGCGTGTTCAAGGAAGAGTCAAACAGGAACGGGGTTTATTTGTATTCAAAATGCTCCTGGGGCTGCATAGGCTCCTCTGCTCCAAGCTTTGTTTCCTCCAGCGCTGTTTGGTGCTGCTGCTGTGCTGCAGAGGACAAGGGAGCACAAGGCCCTGCACAGGGCACTCGGTGGTGTCTCACTCCTCCTCCTCTCTGCAAAAACACCTCAAAACCAATCTGAGAGTAGTTTAGACTGATCTGAAATCTGTTCTTTTGGGGGTTTTTTGCCCTTGAAGCAGGTGCATGAGCTACTTCTGTGGATTGTTATTACGTTGAGCTGTGTGAATGCTGGCTTCTCATCTGCATTCTTGGTTTGTGCAAGCTCTGCTACCCAGCTCGACCAATGTTCTGCTTTTGGGTGATGGTGGGGTTTATTTTGGTTTCTTTGTGTGCTTGATTTTTAGTTTTCCTGAAAGGAACTTGCTGCAAGGGGGCTGAAGCTGTGGGGAGAAGAAAGAAGATTGCAGACGATTAGCACAAGTGGGCCTGCTGGGCACCTGCTGCCGAGCCCTTGAGGGGAGTCTGGCCTAACAGCGCGTGGATGCTGCCGCAGGAACAGCAATTTATTCCCTGTCTGGGCTGGAGGAGGGGAAAAAGGGCTTGCAGAGCACTCAAAGCAGCCATTTTTGGGTATTTATCTGTTGAGGTTGGACCATAAATGGAGAAAATGACACATGGGATGTTGACCAGAGAGGGCTGCTGTGGTGATTCACGGCTGTGGGGTTGCTGTAGGTGCTGCAGGTTTGAAATCTTGCTGTTGGGGGCTTTAAATCTTGCTGTGAGCTTTGCAAGTCTACCCCCAGACCTGCTTTCTCCACCTTCCAGCTCTGCCTAAAGAGGCACCTTAACCTTCCAAATACAAATGTCTAATGAGGAAGGCGAGGACCTTGCAGGGTGGCCTTTCTATCAGGAGCGCCTGGAGCCTGCTCGCCCAACCTGCAAACAGTGGTACTCAGAGATGTGGATGTGGACCTGAGAAACGGTGTCCCCAGCCTGCATCCGAGCATCCTCAGAGGTAAACCCAGGGGTAAAACAGGTTAAACTCATTCCTCTGACTGCTGCAGGCTCTGATGTGCAGGAGTGAGAGCTGGGTAAAGACAGAGTGACCATGTGTGACTGAGTGCTGCTAGTGGAGGAGCCAGAAACTGTCCTGAAGTGTTTCTGAGATGACCTTAGAGCTGTCAGATTTAGAGGGCTGCTTACGAGCATCTTCTCTGTGGCCTTTTTGGGTTACACCAGGAAAAGCTGTCACTTGATAACATGTCACGTATCTTGACTTGAGTTCCTCTCTTCTTTCCCTCTGGCGCTCCTCCCCCTTTGCAGAAATACGCAGAGAAAGCCAGGAAGGGGCCTTGGGTGCTGCTGGGCTGAATCATGTCCTTCCCCCAGCAGAAGCTGTGCAGGGAGCGATAAATAAACCTGTGGGGCATGAGCAGAGTGAGCGTGGTTGGGTTGTGATGAATAAGAAAACTGAGTTTCAGATTAAGATCTAAGGTCTTCGTGTCCATCCTCTACCCACCAAGGCCTGTTGTGATCCCTTACCCTGGAGCTCGCAGCAGGAGGGGGTGGATGGGGGCCTGCAGGGGCAGGGGGAAGCTGCAGGTTCCTTGTGGAGGTCCTGGAGGTGCTGGTGGTGGTGATGGTGAGGATTTCAGTGCGGCGTGGGTGCAGCTGCAGACCTGCTCCTTGAGCGGTTCGCTTTTGCTCATGGTGAGGTCTTTGGTCACGGGGCAGAATAGTGTGAGCATGGCTGGAAATCCTGGCTTCTCTGCCATCACATAAACTGGTTTTCTTCTTTTTAAAAGTATACATTAGTATTAGTTAACATTGGGGTAGCCCAAACTGCTGCGTTAGCTTTGATAGATGCTCCAAGCGAGCTGCTGTCCGTGCGATGAACCCTTCGCAGCCATCGCTTCTGCTCTGTTATTTTGAGAATGTGGCAACATCTTTTCATGGCTTTCTGTAAAAGTCGACGCTGTGAAAGGCTGGCGCAGGCGTGTTTTGACAGCGGGGAAGCTGCGGTCTGCAGGATGAGAGATGTGATGGTTTGTGCTGGGAAAACGACGGCCGCCCTGGGTGACGCTTGGCTCGTCCCGTGGATGAAGTCAATATTGCCTTTCTCCTGTGGATAAAGTTGCTAATAAACAGTGTTTCCTGGGGAATTTTGGGGTGTGTTAAAGGATGTGACTGGCATTTTGTATCTTCATTTTGTTCATATATGAAAACTCGGGCATAAATAAGTCATTGGTGATGTTGTCCTCTTAGAGAGAAAATACATGGACACAGTAAAGTACAGAGTGCAGATAGAAGGCTTCATAAGCATCCATCTTTTCTGACCTGTTTCACTTAGAAATCTCCATTATTTTCATTCTACTTTCCATATTAAGGTATAATGTCCTGCAAAAAAGACTGTATTTACATCGTGAGGACTTTGGTGGCTGGCACAGTTTTGCCTTCTCAACGGATGTTGGTTTAGTCGCTGGTTCAGTGCGTTGAACTCTTTTATCAAATGGAGTTGAACTACCTTTTTTTTGCAAATCACTCACGTGTGGGAGTGAGCCAGCTTCTCCCACACCTACTAAACCCAACTGATTTTAACTGTGTGAGTCAGAACTGAAGAGACTGATTTCTGCAGCTTGTTTTAGCGAGTTGCTGTTACTTTGTGGTCATATATTGAGTTTGGGGGTTTAGAAATGTTGGTCTGTAGCTGGGATTGCTCAGGAATGTTAAAATATTTGAGATTCTTCAAATTCATATTTATTCCTCCAGATAATTTGAGGCAATTCTTGCAAGCTGGTTTCAGCCAGGCATTACAAAAAGGGAGAATTAGAATATTTACCTAAACAACTGCAAGTTTAGCTGAGCCATTAATGGAATAAAGTGCCTAGGATTAGGAGGAAAATTATGGGTTCATCTCTTTCATTACCCACGTCTGAGAAGCTGGATAGGATGATGGACCACAAGCAAATCTGTTCAGAAAAACAGAAAGGCCTTATAAAGCTTTTTCCTCTGTTGTTTTTCCCTTTGATAATGCTTTGAGCAGAGTTGAGATTAATTTTCTAAGTCTTTCCCGAGGTACTCCTGAGAATCCCAGCACATTCTTGCAGCTGTCAGAGAGCTTGGATCGTGCTCGCTGATGCATCCCACCGAATCCCTGGTATTTTTATTATTTTTAGAAAAAAGGATTTCATTTTTAAAAGCCTTTCCGGGTCTAAGGATGTCCAAGTTCAACGTGATCTGTTCGTTTTAGCTGTCCCCTAATTCTGAAATACTCCACTCTTATTTCTCTCATCAGCGTGTGCACATTGCCCGCTTTCATTTATAGAGATCTTTGTTGGCTACAATGAATGTAGCTTTTTCTCTATAGGAAACTCCACGCTGGTTTCTTAAGCCCTGATTTTGCATCGACCTCGGTAATCAGGGCTGCGGATGCACTTAGGGTGCATTCAGATTGAATGTGTGCATCCATTATGGGCAGCTGAGGCTTTAGGCAGCATCAAGTGCCTGGAGTCTTCATTTCTGTCATTTATGTCAGCAGGGTTTTAACACCAAACCCTGTTACTGCTGCCCTGGGTTGGGCACCTCTGCCTGAGACCTCTGCTTTGGGAATGGTGGGATTATCTTCACCAGTATTGAATCAGCGTGGAGGTTATTAATCAACTGTGCATTAATTAAAGCTAAGGTATAGTTCTTAATTTGCTTATGTGAGGTGTCATTAAGGGCTGAATACATATCTGCCTTTCCCAAAAAGGCCAAGAAGAGGAGAGATCAGAGGCAGCATCAGTTCCAGATCTGTCCCAAATTCGGTTCCAGATCTGTCCCAAATTCGGTTCCAGATCTGTCCCAAATTCAGTTCCACATCTATGCCAGATTCCTCTCACCATTTATGACTGTTCTCCAGCAGAAAAATAAACATGAGTGATTGCTTTGTGAAGTCCTGCTGGAAATGTGTGTACGCCAGCAAGACCTGCGTGTTCAGGATTTTAGAAAAGTCTGTGCAAAATCCTGTCTTGACTTTTAATTCAGCTTAAATCTGAGTTAAAATATTCTGGTTTTCATCCAAAAAGTCAGTGAAAAATGAAGGTGAAACCAGGCTTAAGCTCATTTAAGTATAGAGGTGGAAGTCTCGGAGTGCTGCAGCTATTCTGGCAAAATTACACTTTTATTTGTGGCTGTGTAGTTCGTGGGATGTGGGTTCCCTCTGTAGATGGTGTAACTTTAGCCGAAATAAAGCAGCCACTTCAGAAATAGGGGAGGGTTTCGTGTATTCTGATTTCCCTGCTAGTAATGGTCCCTTGGCCTAAGAACCAGACTGGATGGATGAGACCTCAGCAAAAGCTTGGGTCACTTTTGCTTCTCCACAGGTACGTAGATCATGCCCTAAATTGGTTTAAACCCTGTAGTACTGGAGAAAAGACAACAAATATCCTCTCTTAGCAAAGAACCTGTTGTTTTTTAATTGAAGGTGTTAAAAACCTGAATTCCTTTTAGAGCTGTGCTGAGTGGGTGTGGAAATCTCCGTCCTCACCTGAGGAAGGACGAGGTTTCTCATCATCGCGAGGTGGTGCTTCCAGAGCCCACGTGGATGGGGTCACCTCCAGCACCTCACACCTTTGAATCCCTGCTGATTTCTATGGTCTTAATTTTGTGCATCCTTCCCCCAAACCTGGCTTCTTCACAGAACTTTTCCAGGTCTGCCAGCTCCATTGCCTCCTGCGTGACTTGGATTATTGAGACCGAAAGCCGGAGCGCGCCGAGCATCTTTAATTTTCCTGTGATTAAGGCAGAGTAGGAACAGCAGGAGGGTGACTGTAGGCATGAAGATCCCATTAGCATTTGGAAACACGCTCCCAAAGGTTTGCCTGTTTAATGTGCGTTGGGTCTTTCAATTTGGCTGTTTCTCTGATAGGATTATCACGTGTCGTGGTCCTCCCATCCCCTTTTCTGTGGATGATGTGGCTGTCGTTCCTTAAAAAAAAAGGAAAATACGTGGTTTTGTGATTCAGAACCTCACCCGATGTGACAGGAGGCTTCGAGAAGGAAATATTTACGTGTAGAAATGGCTAAAATGTTGAATTGTAAGTGCAGGGTGAAGGCTGGAGTCTGTGGTATCTAATTTTTCTGCCTTTTATGGCTAATATGGTATTTTTCCTAAACTCCCAGCACTTCATCTTTCGGAGCAGACTTTCTGAGAAGTTGCAGATGTGTGAGCCCGCTGTGTCACGGGGAAGAAGCACAAAGATTTTTCCTTCCAGACCAGCTTCAAGGAGTTGTAGCAAAATGCTGCGGTCGTGTGGCACGGTATAACTGCAAAATTCAAGGGAAATTAAATTTGACCCTTTTCACCTTCTCTCTTCTGTAGCTGAAGATTTCCATTACCACTGAGCTGGTCTTAAATACAGTTAATGTTTAAGTTGGGAATAATGGCAATAGCAAAGAGCTGGTTTTAAACTGGCCAGATAAAACAATACAGGACAACGTACAGTGGGGATGCTGGACTGGGGGCTGTCTTGTGCCCACAGACTCTTTATATTAAATATAAATTAATATATACTTACTAATGTTAATTCTATTATATAATTACCATATAGAGAGATGAATAATTAATTAATTATATAGTGTAATTAAATCTTTTCCCTTGGAAATACGTCCTGGTTACGAAGGCAGCCGAGCTGTGGTTGTGGCTCCCTGGACCAGTGGCGGGGTTGCTGGGGTGGGGGGCGTGCCAGTGTGGGATTTGCTGGGTTGGGTGCAGTGCTGTACCCGTCAGGTTTGCATCCGTGGCTGGAGATCATCAATCCTGCATCCCGACGTCGACCAAGTCTGATGTGAACTGTGAAGACAAAAGACCTGAGAAGGAGGGAAGCAAGGATATACTGAATTTTTAAAAATTCCAATGATAGAGAACCTTTTAGTGGAAAGCCCTTTGCTAAGAGCAGTGGTTATCCCCAGTGTCAGAGGTGTGCACGGATTTGAGCGGCTCATAAAGGTTTTGTGTAACGTTTCAGGCACTTTTTGAGGGTGGGGAGAGCAAAGATTACACCCAATACTTTACCTTTGACACACCAGGATTGTATTTCCTTCAGTAAAACCTCCCAGAGTTCATCATGACAAGTGCAAAGTCACACACTGTGGAGCTGTAAAACTTGGAGAATACCATATATAAATATATCATATATATAAATATATATTTGGTGGTCTCCATCCTAGGAGATAGCCCCCAGCAGGACAAGGCCTGGCGTGACCCAGCTGAACTTCGGTGTTATCTCAACTCTGAGCAGAAGCTTGGACTCTGAGCTCCAAAGGTCTCTTGCAACCTCAAATTATTCTGTGATTCAGCATAATTTATTATTTTATCCCGTGGTAGCAAATTTAACATCGCGGCTGCTTTAATAGAAACCAGTTGCTCTTCATTCTTCCTAGAACCAAATCCAATCTCCTCCTTGTTGTAAATAAAGTAGTTGACACAACTGGTGTAAATTTACTATTAATTTTTTGCTGTTTACTCCCATTGCTTGGCATCTCACCACGTAGCCTGAGTGTAAGCACTGACAGGTTTTGAACTAAATTTTAGGCTTATCAAACCAAGTTTTGTTCGTGCTGTTCTGCTGCGTATTTAATAAAAGCACCGATTTCCTGGTTCCTGGATGAGAATTGCCAGAGCAGGTTTGGAGGACTTTGACCCGTGTTTTCTGTCTGGTGCGTTATCCCAAGTGTGGTTCCTCTATGTCTCATCCTTAGCCTTGATAGCAGCTGCAGTATTTTACAGTGTTGCTCCACGGAGCTGTCAGAAAAGCCTGCAATGCCTGCGAGAATGAGTTATCCCCTATGGAAAATACAGATTTAGCTCTTCTGCTCAATACCTGCTCATATCACAGAGACCTCTGCCTGGTAGGGTTCCTAATATCCCTGTATTTGGCAATGCAAGGGGTCTGACTAAGCAGTTGCTAACAACAGGGTTACACAAATCTTCCTCCTGGTTGTAAAGATCTCATGGGAGATACTCTCAGGTTTTTGGTTCCACCTGTGAAATCAGAGCCCGTATCACTTACCTGAAGCTGGACTCGTACCGTGGGGTTTAGTGCTGATATTCTTCCTTGATAATAGTGCACCTAGCAAAGCAACGTGCAGAGCAGATTCAGTGTTTCAGAATTATATTGTCACATGGAACATAGCACAGGCAGTGCTGTCAGTGCTGAGGATCGCATACAGATGGGGCAAAACCCAAGAGCTGAGTCCTTTATTAGTGCAGTGTTGTCATTATTAGTAGGGTGTCCTAAGTGACGCCTCACTTCCCATACGCTGAATTTCTGTCTGTGGTTCTGAGTACGTTGCTTGCAGCAAACTCCTGGGGAAAGAAGATTTTCCAACATTGCTGTGATTCCTACGTGTCTGGCAGACATCCTTGTCACGGGGCAGCTACCGTCAGCTCTGTCTGAAGGCAGTCGTTGACAGTGCCATATAATGTAATAGAGATAATACAGTATATGATATAGATACTGTATGATGTGATATATGATACAGATACTATATGATGTGATATATGATATGTACACTATATGATATATATGATATATACACTATATGATATATATACTATATGATATAATACATGAGATATATACTCTATAATACATGAGAGAGATCTATATATATATACACTCTATGATATAATACATGAGATATATATATATTCTATGATATAATATATGAGAGAGAGATATATTTATATATACTCTATGATATAATAGATGAGATGTATAAAATAATGGTCCAGTTCCCTTCTGGGGCCAGGGCTGTGTATATAAGCAATTTATAACACGTTAATTTTTCGTTATAAACTCTGAACAGCGTTGTGGAGCTGTTTCAGATGCCACGGTTGTGTTTGCGGTTGGCGCGTGGGAGTTGTTCACGCTGTTCCGGTTTGAGGGTGTTGCTTCCCTCTTGGGGGGTACCTGGACCTTGTGGGGGAAAACCAGATAGGGAAGTGATGGCAGGAACTTCTTCTTTGGGCTTTTTAATTGTTTGGCTTTTTAACTTCTCATTTCCTATTTGTATTTCTGGAAGCCAAGGTGATGTCTGTGAAATGGGCCCGCTTATGTGCGCTCTGCTGTGTCGGGGGCTGTGATGCGGCACCGTGCACGTGGGTAAGAACAGCTCTCGCTTCAAAAATACGCTCGACAGCTACAGAATAAATAATGAAGAGATTTTAGGGGAGTTGATTTACCTTGGGAGCAGCGGGGGAGCGCTGCAATGGTGACAGCTGGTGACCGCTAATGGATTAGGAGGGAGAAGCATGGGCAAGACCTACTTCTTACTGCAATCTCCTCAGCTCTCCCTGCCCCCTCGTGTCCCATATAGCACTAAGAACCCCTCTGTGTGCTGAGGTGGGGACTGTTCGGTATCGCTTCTGTGTTCAAAGGAAAATAATAATAATAACCAAAAAATCATTTGGCAAGGAAATAAATCTACAACAATTCGTGGAAGAGGAAATCAACGCTGGCCACTTGTGATCTTGTGACACTTGGCCAGAAATAGATGGTTGAGGAGGATTTGAAGTAAAATTTGCAGTATTGGAGTGGAAAGTAAGTAGGTGCATGAATTAGAAAGGACTGGGAAAAGCATCAGTTGAGAGTCCTAAATATCGGTCAGTTCACCGCAAGCAGAGGTCAGGCCAAGTGTTTTACCTGATCCCTCCAGAAGTGGTGGCCTCTAAGGAAAAGTTTAAGTTGATCTTATGTACTAAAATATCTGATAAATAAGATTTAAAAGGAGAGAGGTGGAACTGATGGTCCTCAAAGAAGCATTTTTCATGTGTGATAACTAAAATATTCTTACTAGGCTTTTGTCCAGTGTCTTGTGTTAGAAGAGCTTCGTGTGAAAAAGATGAGACTCCAAATTGACTTCTTAGTTCTTTGAAAATACATTTCTCACAGAGTGGTTCTTCAGAAAAGGCCAAGTTCTTCAATTTTGGGTTCAAATAATACGGTTGTAAACGCTCCTGGCTTCTTTCCTTCCTTTAAAATGCAGCTGAAAAGTCAATGGGGGGTGAACTTGTGCCAGCAACTGCACAAACTGCTCGGCTATTGTAAAATACCCGAAAATCATTAGGTGCATTTATGTTCCTGTGTAGAAGTAACCGCTGGTGCGGTCTGAGCACCGTAACAGAAACGGTGAACAAGAGTTAAGCTTCAAAAAATAATGATAAAAGTGTAATCTCGTGGCTGATAGGGTACAGACAGCAGGACGGTTGCCAGAAGAAGAGGAAAATAAAGGAGAAACAAAAATATCTTCCAGAATATTTCATTAGGAAATTCCCAAGGAGTTCATGGAACGAAGGGATTACATCTTGGCGTTAAAAATGCAGCTTATGTGTCTGAAACACAGTGTCAGGGATAACAACAGTGACAGTCTTTGAAAGACTCTGGTTTGGGGCTGAACGGTTTTAAAGTGAGTCCATGTGAGGGGAAAATGTTCCTTAAGAGCTAAAATAATCGATGGGCAAAGTAGCCAAAGTTCGCTTAGATGACACTGGAGAGAAATTGGTCAGGGAAAATACTAAATTCTGTGTGGAAAAAGAGGAGAAGAGGATGGGGTATCACTAAAATGAGGGGTAAGGAAGTGGGAAGGCAACGCTTTGGCTTTTCTCTGTGTGAATGGTTGAGTTCAACACCTCTGCCAGTTTGCTGTTAGGTTGGATTTTGAAGATTGGCAGAAATTCCTTGTTCTTCTGCTTGTGGCCTTTTTGGAGGCCGTGTCAGGAGATTTCTGGAAGGAAGGTAATGTGTTTTGACTGCCTGCTGCGTTGGGAATGGAAGGTTCCAGAGGCACATCCGCACTGGTTGGGTTTCCCAGCTCACCCGTACTGGCGTGGAGCTGCTCACCCGTACTGGTGTGGAGCTGCTCACCCGTACTGGTGTGGAGCTGCTCACCCCGGTGTTGCACTGGAGCATCCAAACACCCGCTTGTTATTTCCCGCTGTGAGTAAAGGCTGAGGTTGGCAGCCGACAGAAGGAGCCTGAGGTAGAGATGAGGGTTGGAGCTTGTTCTGAGCGTCCTGGTGCTCGATTGTTGGATTTCCAGTCAACACACCTAGACGGGCCGTAAATGAGGAAGGAGAAGGAAGAGCAGTGCTTACTGAACAAAGATGACATCTAGGTAGTTTTACTCTGAAATTCAAGTAAATTAAACTCAAGTAAACCGAAAAGTTGTGGTTGGGGTGATAAGCCATAAGCAGAATGTTGTGATATCAGAACTTGTCGGGGTGATCCTCCCTTGCTGCGCCTACCTGGAAAAGCTGGGGAGCAAAGGTTTGGTGTAGGTGGAATTTACAGCTGTGAATAACCAGTCAACACACCTAGACGGGCCGTAAATGAGGAAGGAGAAGGAAGAGCAGTGCTTACTGAACAAAGATGACATCTAGGTAGTTTTACTCTGAAATTCAAGTAAATTAAACTCAAGTAAACCGAAAAGTTGTGGTTGGGGTGATAAGCCATAAGCAGAATGTTGTGATATCAGAACTTGTCGGGGTGATCCTCCCTTGCTGCGCCCTACCTGGAAAAGCTGGGGAGCAAAGGTTTAGTGTAGGTGGAATTTACAGCCGTGAATAACGACTGAGATGATTTTCTTATATAAATAAAAGGAATTTTGGTACAGATTTTTCTTCCCAGTTGGTTTCAAGCACGTGCAGGACGCAGGGAGAAGGTGAACGTGTGTTTTGTAGAATAAGGGGAAGACAAGAAGGAAGAACTCAGTCCTGACTGCTAGAGAAAGCTGAATTGATCATGCTTGGAGGCTTTGAAACGTCTCTAGGAAAAGGCATGGTGTTCTTCTGTTTTTAGATTGTCGCTCCATATGCTTTGCATGTCCATGTGATGTTAAAGCTCTTTAGTCATGCTCTAAATCGGTTGGGTTTTAAAAATTCACTCTTAGCTGCTCCAGGATTTGACTTCCTTAAGGACGCCTGGTTGATCTAAAGCCACTGAAAACTTGGACGTGCATTAACTGTCTAATAGTCCAAATCACCATTTATCCAAAAGGTTTTATTCTGGGGCTCTTCACTGTGTTTTCAACAAATAACCCCTGCTTCCAAGCAATGCTTAGATTGGTTTTTACTCTTGTTTAGCAGCAGGTGTCATGATCTTGGTCAGTTTGAAAGTGAAGAGTAATGAATTGATGCTGCTTAGCACACTGATAAATTAAATGGGCGATATTTTAGAGCAGAATTCTGCAGACTTCCAGGTTTACTTCTCAAAAATGCCACTTTTTTTTGCTTTTTTTTTGAGTCATGAGCACTTTAGGAAAAAATCTGTACTGCTGATGATCCGCGTGCCGCAGTTTGAGGCTATTTCTAGCAATCTATATCTAAGGCCAGATTTAGCATCTCCTCATAGGTTTCCAGTAGATGTTGTTTTATTTTCCATGCAAAATCTAGACTTATTCAGCTGAACTTTTAACTGTAATACGTGGAAAGCCTGGGGATGGGTGCAGACAGGTTTTGCAGTGCTCTGAGTCAGTGTCAGACATTAAGGAGAAGTTGCAGAGTGAAATTAGCAGCACGTTGCTTTATCTGGGTGAAGCTTTCCTCACACCTTGGAAGGCTAAGAGATGTTTTTTCCTCTTCCTTTTCTACTCCCTTTACATCCTTTCTGAGGAAGTAAGCGTCAGGAAGTATCCTGCCCTCTGGAGATGTGTTTGTCTTCAAAATAGCCCCAAACCCAGGGATTTTTCTGCTGCAGATGGTGACCGTGCTCCTGATGCCCTGTCATGTTGGTAATGACGTCTGGCACTCTGTGAGCCATCTCGAGATGGAGCTGAAGAAGTGGAAGTATTCAGAATAATAATAAAATTAATAATACAAACCCTTCTCCGAGCTTGCCGCTCTAATGTGCAGCAAATCTTAGCACAGGACTTGTTAGTATTCTCTGCAGATTTAAAGCCAAATCCTCCTCTGCTGCCGAGTAACTTGAGCTGCTCCAAATATTCTGGTGCCTGGTTACAGTAATTGCTTGTCGCGTGTCTTCGTGGCCTTTTCCTACGGCAAAAATCTGACTTATGTTGACCTTTTAATTAGATCTGGAGCTCTAAGAAACTTCTGCAACAGGGTGAGTAACGGCTGAGCAAATGTCCTCCATTGGAAAGGAAGCGGAGTGAAGAGAAAGATGGGCCACACCTCTGCCTAACTTAGTTGTTGCCATCTGAACTCCTGAAATTGAAAAGCAGCCCAGGGTGTTTATATGCAGAGTGTGGCAGCCTTGAGCCACCAAAAAGGGAAAAAAAGGCAATGGGTGCAGTTGTGTAGCACTGTGAGCAGATCCCCATCCCCTTCGTCTTGTGTCTCCTGGTTTGTGGTGTTGATCTGGCTGAGGATCCCAGACTGGCTTGGGTGAAGGGACCTTTAGAGCCCATCTCGTCCACCCCTGCAGTGACAGGGACATCCCCAACCAGCTCAGGGTGCTCAGACCCCGTCCAACCCAAATGTCTGCAGGGATGGGGCCTGCACCACCTCTGGGCAACCTGAGCCAGGGTTTCACCACCCTCAGCATAAAACATTTCTTATATCCAGTCTGAATTTCCCCTCTTTTAAAGCCATCACTGCTTGTCCTGTCATGACAGGCCTTGCTAAAAAGATCGTCCCCATCTTTCTTGTAGCCCCTTCAGGTCCTGGAAGGCCACAATAAGGTCTCCCTGGGGCCTTCTCTTCTCCAGGCTGAACACTGCCAGCTTCCCCCGCCGCCTGGCCCCACAGCAGAGCTGCTCCAGCCCTGAGCATCTCCATGGCCCCCTCTGGGCTCCAACAGCTCCACATCCTCCTTGTGCTGAGGGCCCAGCGCTGGACACAGCCCTGCAGGGGGGGTCTGACCAGAGCAGAGGGGCTGAGTCCCCTCCCTTGTCCTGCTGCCCACGCTGTGTTTGGTGCAGCCCAGGGTACACTTGGCTTTCTGGGCTGTGAGCTTTCCATGCACCAGGACCCCCAAACCCTTCTCCTCAGGGCTGCTCTCCATCCCTTCATCCTCCAGCCTTTACTGATACCAGGGGTTGTCCCAGCCCAGGTGTAGGCCCTTGGCCTTGTTGAACCTCATGTGGTTCAACTGCAGTATCAGGAATTGTCCCTTGACTCTGGTCCCCTACCCAACGTCCCATCCCTGGGTGTCAGCACCAAGCAGGCCCCCCCTGCAGCAGCCACTGTGGGGACAGTTCCTCCCGCCTTGGCCTGTGCTGCGCAAGATGGCTGCCTGTGAAGGAGCTGCCTCCTTCACCCTGCCTCCTTGTGCCTCTCCCGACCCTTGAGTGCTGATGAGTCACTTTATTAAACCACAGGATGGTAATTACGTTCTTTATCTTGGTAGGTTCTCTGTTGGCTTAGTGGGCAGAGCCGGATCCGTGAGGTGACACCAGCTGAATTTGTGGCAAAAATCTGTGAAACTGCCCCTCCAGTCATAGCTGTGTCACTGAACCACATCTTTACTTCACCCTGAATATATGAGCAGAGAAAAGGGGTACTTCATAAGGTGGATTTCTCCTCCTAAGTGCATTTGTGCAGGGAGCTTTCTCAAGAGGAGCTTATTAATAGAAACCTCGAAACTTTAAAATAAAGGAGGTGACATCTGTTAAATACAGCACCCATGTAAAGTATGAATTGTTCTGATACATAATGCCTGTATGAAGTTTTTAGTAACCTTAGAGAACATCTTGTGTGTATCTGGAGCAAGTAAAGGCTGTGCCTTTACAGTAAATTATTCACAAAAAGATTGTGCTGCTTCTGTTGCTGGCTTTTACTTTTAAGATTAAATGAAGTGTGCGGTCAGAAAACTGGAACTTTGCTCACGTGTTGATGTGTAAGTAGCTGCTTAATGGAAGTGTAAATCAGCACATTTGGTCATCAGATTGGGATTGTTTTATTTCTTATGGTGTTTCTGGGTCTGATGAAATTTAGATTCATTCGTACGTTGTCACTGAAATTTGGGTGAGCTCAAATTGGAGATTTTCTTAATCTCTGGCTTGAAACTCTCTGAAAAATAAGTGACAGGGTTTTCCGAGAAGCCATAATTCTCGTTTTATTCTACAAAAAAAGATTGATTATTTTTAGATCATTTATCATGCAGTGAAATAAGTGGATTTTAGCAATATTTACAGCTTGGTTGTGAAATGAAAGAAGTCGAATCATTGACACTGATTGCGACTAGTGGTTTGTATAGAAACCTGAAACAATTTTTCCATTACTGATGGAGGTCACGTATTGAAGCACATTTGCTGTGGCTTAAATGGCCTCTCCAACGCCTGCAAAATCTGACCCTGTACTAGGAGTACCGAAAAATTCAGGTACAAATACAGCTGTAATAAACAGAGATGGTATCTGTGGTGTTTGCCATCCATTTCTTCCAATATTTGGCTGTATGTCTTGGAAAATCCTCTCCAAATGTGCTGGTAGACTCT
>NW_010209553.1:0-2451 GCF_000695765.1 Mesitornis unicolor | reverse complement strand
CACTGCAGTTGGAGGCAGCTCCGTACCCATCCCAATAGCGGCCCCTTTGCCCTTCCCTGGCCTCATCCTGCCTTGGGCTGGGCCTCCGGTGTCACAGCTGGGTGTGAGTCACCTTGGGTGACACAGTTTGGTGGGAGGGGATGGGACAGACCCGTTGGCTTTCACCTGGAAATGTTACCTGCTTTGACCAGGTCAATGCTAGCGATGGAGCGCGGTGGGGAGGAGCGAGGAGGGGCTCCTGGGTTTCCTGGGTTAAAGTGGCCGTGTAGCTCCACTTTTTGGGATGTCTCAAATGTTGGGGATGTCAGACAGA
This sequence comes from Mesitornis unicolor, assembly GCF_000695765.1. Lineage (NCBI taxonomy): Eukaryota > Metazoa > Chordata > Aves > Mesitornithiformes > Mesitornithidae > Mesitornis > Mesitornis unicolor. The sequence continues at coordinate 2,138 of NW_010209553.1, read as the reverse complement.
CCCAGGGAAAATCGGCAATTGAGAGAGCCTGTATGGGACTTGATGTGCGCGTGTTGTCTGGGTGTGATCTTGAGGGCAACAAAAGGACTGAAGATGAAGCTTAAGAAGCCACCGGATATCAACAGTTACTCAAGAGCAGAAATTATTCTTTACTGAGGAATAGTAATATTTTATTTGCGTTCTTTTTAGCAAGGCTTAAGCGGAAGGAAGGTACCACCTTTGAAAACCTTAGGAAATTCGAATAGGAGCAAAATCTGGTGTTGCAGCCTCTTTAGAAGGTCACAACTTGGGCTTCTGCATCAGTGAAGTCTCAAGGCTGAGGATGCTGATGGACCAGCAGGGAGCCCACGGTTGGTGCGTGGTCTGCTGGAGGAGCTGGGAACCATAGGGAGAGGTTGGGGAGGAGTGGCAGCTTTCCCTCTCCCAAAATGTGACGAGTTGGAAAGAGGTGTGAGAAACTGGAGTACAGACTGCAGTCAGGAGCACAGTTTCCTTAGGACCTTTCTTAATTGGGCTAGAACTTGATCTCGAGCTGTTGAGTGCTTTTTAAAATGCCTGGTTTGATACTCATAAAGATGTGGGTTTCTTCTTCAGAATGTGTCATCCTCCGTAAAAAACTTCTTAAAGTCACTGCTGGGTTTCCCAAACTAAATGCTGTTCACGCTCACATTTTATTTCAGTCTTAGGACTAATGGGTCCATCTTCCAAGGTCGACTGCAGCATTAAAAATAAATAAAATTAAAAAAAAAAAAGACCAGGTTGTCCTTTCTTAAATTATGGGTCAGTCCATGACATGGAGACGAGCAGTTGGGCACTGAGCTTCCTTCTCTGTTGGATCTCACATAGGATCACAGCGTGGTTGGGTTGAAGGGACCTTTACAGCTCACCCAGTCCAACCCTGCAGTGACAGGGACATTGGTACCAGATCAGGGTGCTCAGAGCCCATCAAGGACCTTGAACATCTCCAGGGATGGGGCCTGCACCACCTCTGGGCAACCTGGGCCAGTGATCGACCACCTCATGGGGAAGAGTTTTCCTCATATCCAACCTAAATCTCCCCTTTTCCAGTTTAAAACCATCCCCCCTCGTCCTATCGCTACCTGCCCCAGTGAACAGCTCTTCCCAGATTTCTTACAGGCACCTTTCAGGTCCTGGAAGGTCGCTATAAGGTCCCCCTGCAGCCTTCTCTTCTCCAGGCTGAACAACCCCAACTCTCTCAGCTGTCCCCATAGCAGAGCTGCTCCAGCCCCTGATCATCTTTGTGGCTCCTCTGTAAGCTTCCTCTCCCTTGTACTTCCATCCATCATAGCATGTGGCAGTACCTTTAGGCCTGATTGGCGCATGGTTTTTATTTGACCTGTTATTCCATTACAGCAAACGTTCATGTGGTGTTTGTTCTTGGACATATCAGCTGAGTCTGTCGATGTGCTGCTTGCTTTGGGGGCTTGCCACACCAAATGTGCTCAGTGAATTGTGGTGGACACGGGGGATGATTCGAGGTAAACGCCTTGCTCTTCTGCTGGCAAATGTAGTGATGCTGACAGGATCAGCACCAGAGCTACTACTCAACATTTTTCCTCAAAACACTTCCCAATGCCATTGCCCTTTAGCGTGGTGAGAAATATTTCATGTAGTTATCGCAAACTGGTACACAAATTGTAAATGCCAGATATCTGTAACTGGTAAAGCCACTCGTGGAGCAAAATGCAGACGCTGTGAGCACTCAGTCCTGTCGTATGCCTGAAATTAATGATGGTTTTGTCCTTTTAAACCTTTCAGGATTTTGCATTTGCATAACTATATGATCCAAATCTTGTCCAGACTCAGTTCTGTGAAGTGCCAGCAAGATGCCTGCTTGAAAATGCTCAGGTGTGCTGTTCTACTTATGTTCAGAAAATGGAGCAAAATCCGTAATCATAACTGCAAATGGATCTAGGGTTTTTAAAAAGTTGGGATTTTTTAAGAAGCATTTGTCTATCACATTAAGTATCACCATACAATCTTTAGTGTCATAATAAAGTTACCACTTATTAATTCTCTTGGTAAATACTCAGGGAGATTCAGGCTTTCTTGGTGTTTGCAGTTGGTAACCAGGTTGTGCTGCTCAGGTTTTCAACCCAGGGAAGCTTGCAGTTATC
>NW_010209552.1:0-2525 GCF_000695765.1 Mesitornis unicolor | reverse complement strand
TCCCAATACCGTCTAAGGAGACTTTCCGCTGCACCTTTTGCAACCAGACTTGCCTATCCCGCATCGGCCTTTTTAGCCATCAGCACGCTTGCAGCAAGTGTGGGTAGTGTCCTTCCCTTATCTTCGTTCGTGAAGTCTAGCCATGATTATGATGATTAATTACTTTGTAATAAAATGCATGGTTAAACTATTAACTCATTGCCAGAACATATTGTGGAGGTCAGATATTAATTATTAAATATGGTCATTAAGAAACAAGCTGCTGCTTGGAAAATTCAGAAGGTGGTGGAAAAAGGAGGTTCTACCAAGAGGAGGGTACTATTCTACTGCCTCATTGCTCACATATAAATTATTTTATTAAGCATCTGCTATTAACACTAGTACAGATAAGAAAACAAGCTAGATAAGCCTTTGGTTTGATATCTTATTCTCACTTTTCACATTATATTCTTGTGCCCTGACTGCCAGATCTAGACCTCCACCCTGAATGGGAAAAGGAAAGAGAGTGGATATCCCAGGTAGGATTTAATTGTTAGATGGTTGCAAATGAATGAGTGTAATAAAGTGGTAAAAGTGACTAAAATGTATTTGACTGAGGGAGAGGGTCAGTAGGAACACTCTGAGCAAATAAAAAAGAAAATAATATTTCTCTCAGAAGTTGTTCTCATTACTTCTATGTGTTTTAATGTCCTCAGTCAGAGAAGACAACCCAGCAATGTTTTTCCCAACCTAAAGTGAGCCCTTAAATAATTAATCTGGTTTGGAAGGTATACCACTTCCCTAGAGATGTTTTGAATAAATGTGTCCACCATCTTTTAGTGGAGTTCAATCTCAAAGCATTTTGTTGGCAATTTTGTTGAGTACCCAAAGGTGCTAACTAGGGATTTTAGGGAGCCTGACCTTCCCTGACAAGTCAAGACTTAATGAGAACAGTTGAACAATTAAACATCTGGCTTACGCTAATAAGTTTATGTCATATTCTTTTTATGCAGCAGTTAAAAATATTTGATCCTTTGTATCTTTTGATTGTGTTTACTAATGTAGTTGCTTTACATCTTTCTGTCATTCATGTACAGACAAGAACAGCCATGGGAAACAGCATTTCAGTACAAGCAGAGCAGAAAAGCACAAAAATTTTGTTGTTGGAGTGCCAGAAAGCATTGAGTAAATGTGAACTATATCATAAAGATGGGTTTAGTGACAAAATGCGCCTTTGACTCAGGAAATGGTGAATCCTAAGATTACATTAAGCCTAAGGGAATGCATCATCATCATCATCATCATCATCATCATCATCATCATCATCATCATCATGATGTGGTATTGAAGAATATTTACCAGGATGGTTGCTGGGGATATTCATTTCTGGTATATCTGGAAGGGAAAAGATGGGACAGAGAAGCCAGTTATGAAAAGGAAAGAACTATGAACTTAAAAAATTGTCAGGATGGATGACACTGGAAATGTAAATTTTTGGAAACAGATTTTTTGTTAGTATCTTATAACTTTTGCAAAGCTCTATAAACAAAGAACTTTTTTATTTTAAAATGTGTACCTCAGTAAACACTGTATTGAAGATGTCAGCACTACAGTGTTGCTGATCTTTGTGCAGAATGGGAAGATACGAATGCAATTAAGTTTTGCACAAATGCCCATTCTGCACATTAGATAAGCAATAATATTATACAACAAATCAATACTTTTCACCCTCAAGTTTCGCAAAGAACTTCACACAGTAACTGTGTGTGTGTTTGGAAATCCTGCCACGTGCATCCATGTATGCCCCTGTACACTATTAAGGTGGCACAGAAATGTCCCATATTGCACAAACCCTGAGCAAACACTATGCCACAAGGGTCTGACTGATTGACATGTGGAGACCTTACCTGAAAAACAGTTAAGCTTTTACTGTCTGTGACTCTTGAACACACTGGGTGCTAAGATTACCATTCCCTTAGCATAAATGGCAGAACAGTGAGTATCCCCATGTCTCAGCAAATCAAAAAAATGTGGATAAAACCAAGCATGTTTTGTTGATGCTTTCAATGAGAGCTCAGGGGCACACATGCACACACATTTGTGCACATAAAGAAGGAAGAAACACTGAATCCTTTCTTGCAGTATGAAAGTGCCCAACTATACCACTCATCTGGATGCCAGGAAGAGGCTTAGCCTCTTGCCTCCTCAGTTCTCTTCTGGGTTTCACTGATAATGTGTCATTATCTGTAAAGATTATAAAAAATGGAACTACTTTTGACATCCCATTAGCCTATCTTCCAATACAAATTCCTTCGTTTTCTTCTCCCCTCCCTCTGAGATGGTCTCAAAGTACTCCAGGCTCTGCCTCTCATCCATTTCCTGGCCACACAGTTGCCATGAAGACACCTTGCATATTTAGTGATGAAGGTGGTGTATTGAACTTCTTGGTGTGCATGGGCACTGCTCGCTAAGGCTCTTCTGTTGTCAGCAGAGGTGAGTTTTACTTTGAGAACTGCCACAGTGCCATGTACAGATGGTAGCTGGAC
>NW_010209551.1:0-14350 GCF_000695765.1 Mesitornis unicolor | reverse complement strand
GCAAAGCGTATGCCCATCCAAGCCATGCCAAATAATTGAACATTGAAGGAGCAAAGGGAAGGATAGGGCACATGAACAGGTAAACAAAAAAAGGTTTTACTTATTTCATAGCATTTTGTCAGTATTGCCACACTCTTCATGTGTTTGGCTACAGTTGTGAATGTGTAAAACCAGGAGGTACTGAGCAGCTGTAAGTGTCTGTATCGGTAAATCTAAGTCAAAGAGAATGACCTGAAGTAAATCAATAACTGAAATTGAACCTTCACATCAACATTTTTAGTGTGGAGGGGGGAAGTTGAATGATTTTTTAGAAAACAGCAATTGCTGCAATCTCAGAAAACCAAAATAATCAGATATCCAGTCTTCTCTCAATGCAATTAGTGTTTAAAATGACAATAGCTTCAAAATATTACAAGGTTCATGTTAGGTAATTCTGCATCTAATGTACCCCTGTGGATTTCAGAAGATTCTCAAAAATCTTAAGTAATCAATTTCAAAAAGCAAACCAATGGAGGAAATATTAAGGAACTGACAAAATTGATCTTAAATGGGAGTTTTTCTGTTACTTTTAAAAAGTCGCTGAGGCTGTCACCGCAGAGAGCTATTGTCTTCTTATAAACTTTATATTATATGCAGTCACTTAGTAATAAAAGTAACATTCATTTCTGCAAATAAAAGCAGATCTCTGAGTGTTATTGTCTTCTACGAAGCAGGAAAAAGAATTTAAGCAAAACTGTTGAAAATGCACAGAAAGGAGAGAAACAATTTTGTTCCCTTCTAAATGTGTGAACCAGGGGCTTTAGAAAGAGATAGAGGAAACAGAACCTACAGATATCTCTGAAGCTGTCTTATCAGATAAACATAAACCACAGACAAATCTATTTAAGAGGCTCTATCACTTTTACACATTTTTAGAGTAAGAAAACACCTTCATAAACAAAGGTTAAAACCAGACAGGGCTGGAGGCAAAAGAAGAAAGTACAACAGTAGTCAGGAGTCAAGGAAACTACTGTCCACTGACAGCAGTCATGAAAAATTAAGGAGAACAATCCAAATCAATAAGCCACTAATTTTGCTATTTTACGCCATTTCGGCTCCAGTTTCAGCTTACATGGTATTTTGCCATTCAAAACCATGTTAGCCTCAATGTATCTCTTAAAAAGAGGGACAACATAGGCTGCAGCATTCTTGTATGTCTTAAGTTTGGGCTTTCACAGCTAGAAAAGCACTTCACACAGTATCTTTTAGAACAGCCCATAATAAAAATTATCATTAATGTTCTCATTAACCAAAATTTATTGCTTGACAATGAAGAGGTATGACCTAAAGCCATACTAGCAATGATTAATTATATGACTTTATAGGAGAAGCTCCCTTTCTACCTACAAAATATTGTACAAAAAGTACAAATTAGTTTCAAAATAGTGATAGACATTTGTGCTTCTAGACTGGCAAAAAATAAAGCAAATAAACCCTCTGCTGAAGCTACAGGACCATCACAGACATGCTAATTGCTTAGTATTTGCAGCCAGGCAGATGCAATAGCAAAACCTTCAAATTTCATTAAGTCACCAACAAGATAATTGCAAGGCTTTTATTCTCCTAATCCCTAGAAACCAACAAAAACCAAACAAACAAACAAAACCCACCACAATTCAAACCAAAACTAATTCCTGATGGTGTGAACATTACTAGCTCGCACCATACAGTAAATAATCTGAGTCTATTCTGGAGTTACTCAGATTTCTCACAAACCAGAGAAAACACTATCTATTTGAAAACAAGCTATTTTAGACCAGATAAAACCTGCAAAAACCTGTCAGTAGCTAGCAAGCTTCTGAGCTTCTATACCATTAAATTAACAAATTTTAAAAAAACAATAATGTTCACAGTATATAACCCAGATTATGTCATTTTGACACCTTATGGAATTAAAAACACTTTAAATTGCCCAACTAGCTTCCATCAGCAAGATACTTAGAACTTCAGGGAGCTATATCTGTTTCTTGGAGCCAAATCCAGCGCCTATGCATACGGAAAATTTACAGCAAATTTTAAAACAAATAAGAAAAAGTAATAATAACTCAGCTCATAAAAAACAGTTGTGAGAGGACAGAGGTACTTTAAAAACATTAAGGGCAAAAGAAAATAAATGCAATTTGTTAATCTCAAAGTAAGTACCACATCAGATGTTGTGCTTTTGTTGGTTTCATTTTTACTCTTTTTTCTATTGTTGGCTGTCTCTGGACATTTTTTTATAAGTAACTGTGTTTATAAAGGGGTTATTTCAACAATGCTCATATAAATGGAGACTAAAAGAAGAGTGTTCTCTACATGCAGATCTGTATATTTACAATTTGAAAACAAGTTATTAACTAGGAATTACGTTATGAGTGACACACATACTTGAGAAAAATTTTATCTGTTTATGAACACTGTTTAAACAAAAATAAATGAATTAACACCAAAAAATCCACTAGGAAATAAACTGGTTATTGTAAATATTTTTTTTGAAAGAGAAAGAATCTATACTACAGAAATACTGCTCATTCTGCAAATTGGCAAAACAGGTTTTTGTCAAATGTGAATCCTATCTTCATTTTTTTTTCTATTTGGTCCTTTTTATTTCTATTATTCTGTGGGATTTATGTGTGATTATATAAAATGGTTGGCATTTCCACATCACTTATCTATTATCTAAAAGAATGAAACTCTATTAAAAATTAAATCATGCATCACCCCTCAGGGCAATTAAACATTAATCCCAGTTCTTTCTTAATTAGTTTATTGTTGAAACACTGTAAGATACAGAGGTTTTGGGGGATATTTTTAACCAGAATATAGATGTATGGAATTGGAGTTGTAATGGGAAAAGTACAAAATATACAGTACCTGAGGAACTGTGGTACTGAAGAGAAGCCCTGATGTCCTGTAGATGTGACTATGCCCATTGACTGTACACCTTGACTGATACTGTGAGATGTTTACAGTGTCCACTTATTGTATAGCTCATCTTCCTTTTATTTACATCATTAGTCCTCCTCTATAACAAGAAACAGGCCCAGTTTAATGTTCTGCCAAAAGAAGTCAAAGTCTGTAAAATCTCCCCTGGATCATCTAAAGACAAAAAGGGGATCTTCAGGCATCCAAAACTGCAAAGCTTAAGCACAGAACTCATCAGTACCTTTGAACTTTTCCCTCAGTTTTGGATTCCTGTCACCATTTGAGAAGATAGCATCATTAGCAGGAACTGTGTTAAACAAAATCTGCTATATTTGAATATAACTGCTAATTGTCAGATCTTTCTGTAATGTTAAAATATAACTGAGACATCAGTTCTGGTGATTTATAGAATATTTTGCATATTTTACTTCTTGAATGTATCTTGTTTACAGTAAACATGATACTTTCAAGAAGTAAAATTCTGAATTTTGGTCATTTACTTCCCTTCTCTTCACCACACAGAGGTGGAAGAGCATCAAATGATACATAGTACTCAAAATTTTTGTGCTGTCACCAGGGTATGTTCTGATTCAGCACCTCTCGAGAGGTGATTTTTTTCTGGTCATAAGTTGCAGGTAAGTAGTATGGAGAACAATTACTTCAGCAAAACTATAGATCAGCTCAGTAACATGCTTTTGCTCTGAGGAGTCAGCAGCATAACTCAGTAATAGAAGTGTAAAACCCTGGTGCATCTGTTCTAGGCTATCATAGGGACTTGGACATCTGGAACCATAAAGCTGCCAGAAGCAGGCTAATGCCTTTGCTTAGCAGAAGGCAATTAAAAGGAAAGCTTTCTATGAAGCTGCCAGCATTTTGAAAATGTTCGATGCCAAAAAAAAGCAGTGCAGAGATCTTCACCTTGATAGTGAGTTTTAACATTGCATTACTGATAGTCACTTGGTAGCTGTGTCCTCTGGTGCCTACAATCTCAAACATAATGGATATTATACTTAGGTAGAATTCTGGATCAGAAGGTGACTCAAGCAGAAATCTAGGGTAGATCTCGAAATAATACACCGGGGGGGTGGTGAGGATGGAGAAGAAAATAAGACTGGTAGGAGAAAGTAAGTGTTGATAGTAGTAACTACTGGTAGAAATGTACAATTATTGCTAGCTCTGCTGAATTCAGTGGCTGCTCCTTCAACTGTGCAGTTGAACCATGGATAAAGGAAGAGGTCAAAATACACCAGGTTAAATGCAACACTGAAAGGTGCAGAGCTTCAGAATATTTAAGAAAGCCATGTATTTCACTATAAAATATACAAAACAATTTATAGCTGTCAATTTTAAGGAATCAATTTAACATCAGTAAACTGCAGACCTGCTTGTGAAATAGCACATTATTTTTCCTGCCCTAAGTGAATCAGGATATACCAGCTATGGAACTGTGATGAATGTTACAAACTGCCAGTTTTTTCCCCTCAAACACATACAAAGTTTTGTTATGCTTTGAAAAAAAAAATCTTTGATTGCAACATCTAATATTTTTCACTGAGAACATAAGAAAAACTTTCTCTACAGTAGTCTATTTTGTAAACCTTTTAAGCTTCTCTAAACAGGCATAAAAATGTCTTGTGTTTCTGTTTCCCCATTCCCAGATAATACATTTTAATCTGTTCTCACTTTCTGCTCTCTAAAGCCTTGCCCTTACTGGAGTTACTCTTAATTTTCACTAGAGAATATAAAAAGAAAATTAGTCCCATAATATATACATTCACATTAGTAGATGGAATTTCAGGTGAGACTCAGGGCAGTACAGTGGTACAGAAAAGAAACTCTACAGCAGCAGAGTATGCAGCAGCCTTGGAGGTTTAGCAGGATGACTTTAAATCACCAGTGCCCTCTGCTGCTCTCAGGCTGGTCTTTTGGTTTGTGGTGTTTTTCCATGCAGCCCAGTATAATTTTGACAGTCCCCCCCAGGACTTCCTTAATTACAGCTTCCTTGTAAGATGATTTATGGCTGCTGCTATGCACAGAATTTTGTCCATGCCAGGCATCACAGCCTCACCTACCCCAACAGTGACATGGGTGTGCCACTGAGACAGGACATGGGAGGATGGACTGAGAGCCAGTGTTATCGCCGCTTTACACCACTGCTTTGCTGGGAGTGCTTTACCTGGCCAAAAGCAAAAAAGGTTTTCAAGGAATTTTACTGCTTGTCCCTAAAGAGCATGAATAGAAAGGGAAGATTGTTTCTGCTTTCACCTAGGAGGCTTAATTTTGCAGGAAAGATCCTGTATAGCAAAGAGACTAAAGCTAATAAAATGAAAAATGAAGGGTAGAGAAACATAAGTAGTTACAATTTCATCAGCTGCACAGCTTAGTACCTACCTAGGAGGAAAATCAATCAGCTAGCATCTGATCAGTGTTTTCTTGATAGTATTAGCTATGTGGCTTATACAACCTCTGAGGAGACAGTGCTTGTTTTCCTTACCTGCGTAATTCATTTATTAGCTTAAATTTACAGCTGTCAGCATAGATTTAGAGCACCAAATCTAAATGTACACATGAATTCTGCAGATTTCAAGGACAAAGAGCTAAAAACCTAATAATAAGGTTATAGAATTTTTTACATAGAACAGCTAACTAATTTCTATTTCATTTATGTCACCACAAAAATCACTGAATTCCTAGTAGGAAAATGATCTCTCTTCCTCAGTCATAGGGGGAAGTATGTAACCACTGACATGATCCTATATCTCTCACAGTCCTCAAAATTGGGAACATGGAGAGAGTGTCTAATGCAGGTGAAAGGAGGTATGTCTTTTTTTGGCTGTAGGCTATTTTTGTATGCATGCCCAGAATCCTTCCGTACATTTACTTTTCTGTGCAGACTGCCACATATGATACAGGACATTGTGAACCTGATAGACAAAATAATGTTAATTGCATCATTTATTTGGTACTGCCTTTTTATAAAGGAAAGAAGGAAGCCCAAAATCTTGTTATTCTATAGGGCTAAATATTGGGTTGACTCATAAAATAATATCATTTCTGCCTCACAGTATCTTATGAGCTAATTAAAGCTTAATTGAGCAAGCAGGACGATGGCAGAGGGAGAAGGAGACAGCTTGGGTGATCCCCAATATATTTGAACTAGAGTCTTCTGCTTTCCCTTCAGAAGTGGTTGGTTGGAGGGTGAGGCTTAGGGGTGAGGGTGGGTGGGACTTGTTTTTTTGGCAGGAATGGCTGCTATGCACAGACACAGCTTGCATACTTACGGAGAGAAACACTTGTTCTTGTTCTTTACAAGAAGTTAATGGGCACTGCGGGAAGCAGATGCTATGATCTCTATTATGCTGCTCCAACCATCCTCTGCAGGGACCCCATGGCTTGCAGAACAGGCTCCAACTCATAACAATAGGCAACCCTCCTGTCCACAGCTCACTGTGTCCCAGAACTGTGGCGTGGGATGTGTGTGTGGCTGCTGTGCACCATTTCATCTTGCCATACTATGTCAAGAGACAATCAACCTTCCAAAATAAAGCTGTTTCAAGCTACTCTTCTCAGCTTTCTTCTGAACAGAAAGGATTCATTATACTCATTCTCCAAAGCTAAGACGCCACCTCTCCTATGCATTATGATCTGGTCCTTGTGGCAGTACCAGACCACTGCAATAAAAATGTTATCAGGTTACAAAGCACAATACAAAACATAAACTACATTCAGTACCCACAGGATGCATAAAGTACCAGGATTGGTATTCAGTGAGTATGCCTTATGAAGAAAATCACTCTCATAAATATTTTGAAAGGTAGTGAGAGGCTCAGTACCTCTATTAAAGCAAACAAGCTGCTCCAACAGATGACATAGGACACAGCACTTGCTTCCACGCAGACAAATAACTGGTGCGTAGTAATTGCCATGCTGTTCAGAGCTAGTATTAAGTGAATGAAACTGAATGAATCTAATCTACTTCTTTGGTCAAGCATTCAAGCAGCATCCTTTTCTTGCATTTGAATTTTTGCATGGTTGAAGACCAGTCAAGTTAGACTGGAAAAAACTTCAGTGACAGGTAGAATGGTCACATATCCTGACAAGTCTGACTGCTCAATTACAGACTGTTCTCAAAGGAGTCTTTTGGCAGCATAGATCACAGATTTGTGATACTCTTGCTCAGGTCTCAGGATTTAACTGCCAAAATCAGACCGTTTGTGTAATGAGTGTTGTAATAGCCAAGTATTTTGTACCAGCATTTTGACAAAGGTAAAGCAGGCTCTTGTCGGCATGTGTATCACAACAATGCTACTCTTTTCATTGACACTATCCATCACTATGCCTACTTATGTTGAAAATCAGCATAATGCTAAAACAGTTTTTTCTCCACAGATGAAAAAAATCTGCACTTTTCCAAAAGAAATGGGAAAAGTTGGGGAGGGGAGAGAAATGAAGGATAGAAGAGCAAAGGATGGAAAAGGGAAGATGTTCTAGAAGCAAGGACAAAAATTAACTCGTGTCTTATAATCCTTCAAAGGGAAGTAATTCATTGTTGGAAGAAATTCTGCTTACTTCTTTTGGAAAAAAAAAAGTTATATCCTGAGGCATTTTCAGTTTCTGTCTTCACTTCACCAGATACATGCTAGAATTTTCAGCACGTGCAAGACCTAAAATTGTCATGATTAAAAGAGCCTGCAAGTCTTTTTCCACCATTAACACTCCAGGCCTCTCACACTGATTTCTGAGCTTAATCTGCCAGAGAATTTCAGGGTCAGAGACAGAGACTTGCAGATGGAGACCAGCTCAGAAGTTAATGTTTCAGTACATAGGCAGAAAGTGGAGCTGCAAGTGAATTACACTACTATGAATAGGGCACTTCAGAAAACAAATGGACATTTGAAAAGATGATTAAAAAGTGTCCCAACCCATTCGCCCTATTTCTTGAAAGGAACTGGAAATTCCTTTCCAATTTAAAAGGGATTTTGAGGAATGTTCTTAAGTATATTTAAACAACTTGGCCTTTCAAACATGCAGTGAGATTCAAACTTGGCAGGGATTTTCATGCAAGGACAAAGGAGACAAAGATTGATCTGAGACTCAAATAATGGAAAGATTTTATCTGTTCTATTTTTCAAGAGAAAGGAAAATATTATCCTCTGAGGCTATCATGACTTCCCATGCAAAGCAGGAAAGCTCTCAAGGTTTCTAACAGCTGAAGAAACAGCTCATCAAATTTAGTTGTATTTTATAGGGTATATACCTGTACTTATGTATTTATTTCAAGAGACATGAGGCATCACATGCGCAGTATACCATCATCCCTTCAAAAATAGAGGGCTTTGATGGAGATCTTATCTTTTCATCAATGTTAACAGCAAGAATTCTGTCAAAAGTTTAAAATTGCTCTGTTTCACAATATTATAAAAGATATTCATGTTATTTCATGAAAATGGGTATGGTCTCAACCATCAGCTGCTAATCACTTCCATTCATTGGCATGAAGGCTATTGTGGTACCCTTCACTTTGTCTCATCTGTATTTTACCAGCATTACTTTTTGCTTGAATTACTTTTTGTTTAACCACAACCATACAAATAGCTCCATAAGACACAGGGAGGAGGTACACAGGCATGGTCATTAGCTAAAGTTGCTGGGTAGTTAATGTCTTTCTAAACCTCTTGGGCAGGTCACCAGAACTGCATAATATCAAATATCACTGCTGCTGTCCCAGCAGTCTGAGCTGCCATTGATGCACCTGGGGTTAGACGAGCCTGCAACAGATTGCCATTCTCCTAAAGATGAGAAAAGAGAGACTTTTGACAAGACACACATCTCCTTTCAAGAGTGCCAGGGAAAATAAAATAAATTTTAAAAAAAAGAACACCAAAAAACCCACAAAACTCCTGAATTGTAATTATTTGAAAGCTTCACAGAAGACTAGGTGAAGATTTAATTTTTTTTTCACAGAAACTAAAACATTGCAGCAATATTGGATTATACACTGTGTAAAATGAAATTCAACAGAAAATTCTTGACCACAGATTGTTAGGCTAAAAATTAATATGGCCTACGGTTACAAAATTTTCAGACTATAATTTTTCAGATGTGAAAATCTATTCAACATATTTTGGTTTAAAAAATACTAGAGTTATCATTTCAAAGAAAGGTTGAATCCTTCAACATTTTGTTAGATGTAAACAGGCTGGAATTTAAGCTTTCACTTCATATTGAAATAGAGTATGTTATTTTTCCATGTACTTGTTCTTATTACCTGCAATAGGGAAATACAAAAGCATAGTTTTATTTTGAACTAGTAAAACAGAAAAAGAACACAACAAATCCCTTGGATAAAATGAACCATAATGACAATGAGCCTCAGGGAACTCAAAGTAAAGTGATATAATGAACATATGGAAATCATTTCAAAACATATCTATGCAGTAGACTCAGTGAAAATACACAGACTCTTCAAATCAGTTATTATAAATTTTTATTTATTGCCTAATAAATAACTAAAAATTTTAAAGCATACTATCTTCAAGCTCAAAGATAACACTATATATACGGACAAAAAGTTTTAATTCTATCCTTGACAGGTATAACATAAAGTAACTTAGCTAAAATACTGAAAACACACATGAAAATACATGAAAACACTTTAAAAGTTGTGACCAGAAAAAGAGGATAATATATATTATATTATAATGAAATAATATAACTTTAAATATATTGCAGATACAGAGGAAATTCTGAAGTATATCTCGAGATCCTTGTAAATGTCATTGGGTTTACAAGGTCAAAATGATTAAAAATAACACAGTAAGGAGACTAAAGAGACAGCAAAGAAGCTAAGTGATTTATTTGTTTTGGTTTTCACAGAGAGAATAGGGATGAAATATCTAGTTTAGTGCTGATCTTTAAAGATAATGAAGGTGAAGCGTGTCAAACACAGAGACATAAAAGAGTAAGATAGAAGAACTCCAGAAATCGTATTAACTTAAATTACTTAGGCATGATGCTAGAGCTGTGCAGAGACTTCTGAGCATGCATGCTTAGGTTCAGGATCCCTGGACATTATCTGATTGTAAACTGAAGGGTAGGAGCCTCCTATATCCTGCACTTTTCATCTATCTAATATCAATGAGACTCATTTCATTTTCTATAAAAGGGACGAGTTCTTCACAAAGTATAGCAAAGTAGATTCTGTGAATAAAAGTGGAAAGAAAAGTGCTTTCCTGGATATAAACTGCACATGGTGACCAAAGTAGGACTGAATTACTAGTACTCAGTAGAAAGATGGGTTAGAACTGTTAGGTGAGTAGTGAAGACTATTTTCCACAAACAGTTATCGTAAAGATGTAATTATTTCATTTTAGCTCTGCTAGCACTTTTAAGGTTTTGCTTTTATTTCACCAGCATGGTACAGAGAGCTGCAATTATTAACACCTTAGTGTAAATCCACTCTCTAGGAGCAATTTCAACAGCTCTACCTGCAGAAAATCTTCACAGCATTGCAGAGATCACCCACCACCAGGCAGCCACAACTACCCAGTACAGCACATGTCTTGTACTTCTGATTTACAGCCCAAACCTCACACTGTTCCTCACACACCTTTCTCATGCTGTGGAAACCACAGCATCCACTGTAAGACAACAACAGGAGTTGGACAGTGCAGCTGAAGAGCAAATCCAACCCCAACTCCAAGTCACTGTTTGGGTCCAAGACTGGGTTCAACTGCAGGTAGGGAGTAGGTTGCTGCGTATCACTCGTAGTCCCACATGCAGCAATATCCTCATCTGATGCCACCATCAGCTTTCCTTTCCTCTCCCCGGAAGAAGGAGTTCAAAACTAGATCATCTTCCTAGCAGATGTAGAGAGAGAGCAAAAGTTAGTCACAAAGTCCAAGTCATGCACACTATGTAGCTGCATGCCTGGAAGCATGAAACTCAGCACTGGGCAAGGTGGCAACCATCACTAGATCCATATCTGGTGTTATCTGGATGCCTGGAGGAGTGTGAGGTGAGGTGGAGGCGTCCTGGCCCCGGTCCCCCATTTCTTTCCACTTCAAAAAAAGGAGCCATTACCTCTCCCCTTGCAGGTGTGAATGAACGGACTTTGTGACATCAACATAATTGATAAGGTTGTCTATAGTCATCCGCACCTGCATGTATGCCCCAGTGATTTAATGCAGAAAGATAAGGGGAAACACTGCTAAAGACAAACACCCCAGGTGATCTAATCCACTCAGACACCCTTCTGCCTGTTGTCACATACATCAGGGGATAAAAACCCTAAGATTCATGCTAGAAATAGGGGGAGTTACTTCTCCAGCCATTGAGTGATTAGAACCTTCCCTCTTGGTCAGAATGCTGGCCAAGGTAACTTACGTGGGAGCCCTTACATGGGGGACAGGATGAACTTGGAACCATACCAATGACTGGACGGATTGAAGAATTCGCTCCCTCTCCATCTCCACCACTTGGGTCACCTTGTGGGTAAGATTATTTACCTTAGCTAACGCTGAGTGATATATTTCTTCCTCAGGTTCATACTCCCTAAGTGTATTTCATATATATTTCCTCCTCAGATGTATACTTCCTGAGTGTATTTTATATTTCTCCTCAGGTGCATTTCTAGGTTCCCCTGAGTGTATTCTTAGTTTTGCTCCACTGTATTTCTGTTCAAATGGGCTTGTTTATTTGCCAGGCGGCTAGGCTTACGGTGG
The DNA here is from genome assembly GCF_000695765.1 of Mesitornis unicolor. Classification (NCBI taxonomy): domain Eukaryota; kingdom Metazoa; phylum Chordata; class Aves; order Mesitornithiformes; family Mesitornithidae; genus Mesitornis; species Mesitornis unicolor. Next base: position 2,684 of record NW_010209551.1, on the reverse strand, counting down.
GCAAGTTGTTGCTGTTGTTGGTTTTAGTGTTTGTGTTTCATAGTGTGTTGTTGTTGCTATTATATTTGTTATACAACCTTTAGTGTACCTGTAGCTTTTCAATTTATCACCAGCAATCCAAAAGAACCTGTAAATGTTACTGTAAATAAACGATTACTATTTGTTTCCCGACTTGCATCTGTCACATATTCGGTGCCAGCCTCACAAGACTGGTTTTATTTCCCCGTTTTTAGAAACAGCAGGGATCAGCACTAAGGTGGGCATGGTTTGAAGCAGTGAGATGCAATGACTATGGGTGGATTGATGGATTTTTGCATTGGGAGGTTCTGTATTTACAAAGAGAGTCAAACACATAACATTATATCTTGATAAGCATTTCTGCAAGGCTTAAACTGCAAGATTTTTTTGTCATCACTTTTTTTTTAATGACTTTTTAATCAAGCATTCCAGAAACTGCTGTCAGAGAATTATAGAAATCACAGTGGAAACTTTGCTTGTGATGAGTGACTTGTGAAACTCACTTTTCCTCAGAGTTTTTGAGGTAAAGTGATTTCGCAGACAACTTGCACTTATGGCAGCCTTATGGTAGCATCTCCATGATAAAATTTAAAAGGTCCTCAGATGCTTTACAGTACAGTCATTGATTGGAATGAAGTAAAAACACATACCTCATGTGACAGAGCCATTTATTGCACGTTGATTTGACAGTGTCATGTTAATCTGTGGTGCATTCCCATGCACTGTGCTAAGTGCACATCCTGCCTCCCTCACCATGGGGCATGATTGGGTGTAAAAGACTTGGGTCTTAATCAAAAAGGTGTTTCACCAATTGACATCCAAAGCAAGGTCTGTTAAAGGGGTATTGACAGACCCTTAGCTAAAGGGCTGGCAATAATCTGCTGCTTTTAGACAACCAAGGAACCAATGAAGAAAGTCTTCACACAGCACATCTTCAACAGCTCCTCATGTCAAATTTGGACAGGGTGATGCAATCCTTTCGTAACAGAATATTATAGTCCTGACTATCTCTCCTGCAGTCAATCGTTTTAGTGCAAGAACACCTCTTAATCCCGCCTTAGGTTAGCAACTACCAGATCAGCCTTTATCTGTTGGTAACAACTGGTTTGGAGAACATTACTCTACATCCACTAATGTCATCATAGTAATAAACTTTCTTGTAAAATGCAAACACATATTAACTTGTCTAATACAATATAATAAGCTTTTTTTTTAACGGGAAAATTATGGTCTACCAGCTTTTAATATCAATATCAAAAGGACAAAGATTAATTAAAATAGTATTTATTCTTGAATTAAAAGAAAGTTAGCAACAAGCAATAATAGGTGGTGAAAATGATAGTATATCAAAATATCAAAACAGAGAAATTATTCTGATTAATGCCACTAGCACAGAGCAGATCTCACCTGTCTTGCTCTCCAGTATGTACAGCAGGCCACATCAAAATACTAATTTGGAAATTAGACTGAATCTTCCAGAAAGTTTCCCAGTTGCTTGGTCAAATATTTATGTAGACAGAAGGTAATACTTAACAACACACAGACATAAAACTCCTCTAGTTATCAATTCCCAGCTAATACCCTTGCAAAAACATATCTACTTTTGTTAACTCCCATATCAGAAAATCCTAAAATCTAATCCTAAAAATTAACTCCAGCTAAAAGTATTGGAGAGAACTGACAGAGTACATACCTAGCTACACAGAGTTGCAGTAAAGGAAAATAAATTCCACAGAAAATATATATGTTACTGGCATTCAGTCATCTGCTGGCTGCAGTGTTTCTTCCTTGAAAGGGTGAGGGAGGAAAATGTCATGGGCCAGGGAAAGTGGCATCCTCTGCCAGGTCTCTGCGCCCAGCAGCAGAGCAACCCAGCAAAGCAGCATGGCTGACACTGCTGACCACTTGACTTTTGCATCCTAAGCCTTATCATGAGCTCTACTTTAAACCTTTCCGTGCTTCAGCTTTTCAGATACACATTTTATCTGTCCTTTGTAAAACATATCAAGCATTTCCCCTCTGGTTATCAACTTCTATTACACATCTGTAGACTAGTAGACTACTACCCATTGATGGTCTTTCAGGTGGGCAGTGATGAGATTACAACAAGTAGTTTGAGAGCAATGAAAAGGGATTTCAAGGGCTTGGGACAATCTGGAACACAAGTAGTGTTCTCCTCTATCCCACCAGTTGCAGGGAGATCTGAGGTGATAAACAGAAAGAGCCAACAGATAAATGCCTGGCTCAGTACCACAGGCAGGACTTTGGGTTTTTTAATCGTGGATCAGTTTACACTTATTCAGCTGTGGTAACAAAAGATGGGGCAAGTCTATCTCAAAAGAGGAAAAGGTTCGTGTGGCAAGAGTTAGCAGGGCTCATAGACAGGGCTTTAAAGTAGATTTGAAAGGGGGAGGCGGGAAAGAAGATATAACACAACTCACTACAGATGAGCCTGGGGGTGGAGCCCTGACATGTGTGGGACAGTGCGCTAGTGAGACTCTTCAGACTACCATCCCAGTGGAGGTAGGGGATGGAGTTCCATGCAACAACCAAGTTACAAGTGTCACTGATGGGTTAGTAACCGCGGAAGTCCCTGAACACGGCTTGGCAGAAATTCAGATTGCTTCCTGTGAATAGGTGGCAGGACCTTTAGCCCAACTGAAGTG
>NW_010209550.1:87122-95782 GCF_000695765.1 Mesitornis unicolor | reverse complement strand
GCTGCTCGGGCTTCTCGCGCCCCCTGGCGGAGCGGAGGCCGACGCTCGTCCCGCTCTCCCTCTCAGGCCGACCCGACCCAGCGCCGCGGCGGCCGGGCGGGAAAGCCCCCGGGGAATGAAGCGAGACCGCCATCGAGTGGGGGTGCTCCCGGTACACCCCGCAGGAGTGAGGGAATGGCGACTCTGTGAGCATGCTGATGCAGGGGCACCCTCCCCTGTTGCCTCAGGCTTCGCCGACCCCTTGCAGCGCTTTGCTGTCCCTCCCGAGGCCATGCATCCAGCGCCGCCTCTTTGAGGAGAAGTTAAAGACCAATTATTGTTTCTGAAATCAGAGAAATGCTGGTTCATAGACCTTGAAATTTAAAATGCAACGAGCATGCAAAGTTTGGGCAGCGTGTGGGGTCTTCCTGCTCCCAGGCAGCAGAGGTGCTTTATACATTTACATGACTACAGCAAACTTCTCTATTGCAATAATATAGGATAATTCATTTTTAAAAAGCAGTGATACCTAACATATGCATGTTTTGCTTCTTACTTCCTATTCAGGCCAGTTTTTAATTACCTAACTGGTAGTAGGAAAGGGAAAACAGACTGGGTATCAATAGTTGCAAAGGAAGAACTTGTAACCCCCTGAAAATCTTTTAGTATGAATCAGATGGTTTTGTACAGTGCACTCAGTCTTTGTAACACACTTTTTTCTTAAAAGTGGGCACGTATGGCTACATGTACCTTTGATGCAGGAGCTGGAAGGGACCAAGGGACCCCAAGTGACTTTGGAAACACTGAAAGAACTGAAAAGTGAAGAATGCTTTCTATCTTGGGAAAGTGTCCTGCTACTGTCACTTTGTTTTTGTTTTTTTTTTGTTTTGTTTTTTTGTTTTTTTGTTTTTTTAAATGGAGCATTAGAACATAAAACAAAATTGAAAGTTTATACACTTGCCATTAATTTTCAGAATGCTCTGTTTAAAAATCTTTCTTGCTTCATTGCCATATTGAGTTAATGTAAATAAAGTAGACAACTGTGCCTTTCCCTTCAGCATATGCTGACAGATCTTAATTTTTTAAATTTTATTTTCCAAACAGGTTTGATTTTAATTTTTGTTTTGGTTTTTTTCCCTCCCATTAAGAAACAAAATCTTAATTTTTATTTCTTAAACTTTTATTGGCAGGTGGAATTTTTCTAGGTACTGTTGCCACAGCAGGGATGATAGCAGGTTTTGGCACGGCACTTGCCATGACAAAAAAGAAGAACCCAGACTGGTTCAGTAAGGTTTGTTCCTTTTAAACTGCTTTCCAATTGTGATATGCAGGAAATAAGAATGCATCAAATGCTTTATAGAAATACTGATGTACGTGGAGTTTGGCTGTACAAAGTTCATGGTAGTCAACATTTAAGCTCTCTACTCCCTGTTGTGTAAGGGCACTGATGAGAGTGAGTAGTGGCTTGGAACTATGAGATCTGATGGGTAAAAATCATTTGATCCTGTGCAGTTACTGACAAGATCCACCTGAGCATTCTGAAGAAAAGAAATTGCAAAGCAGAGCTATCAGTTGTACCATGTTGGTATATTAATCTGAAATACAGCTTATTGAATTGAAGAATTTTTTTTTCCCTCACCTATGCTATGTTACTACTGAAAATATCAAAAATAGGCCCTTAAAATTGATCAGTCTCCCCTCCACTGAGCCCTTAAAATACAAAAGATATTTTTAGGGAGCTGAGAACTGATCATTTGAGTTTATTTTTAAAATGTTAATTCAATAACAATGCATATCAAGAGAAAAAAAGTTCTTCCACTGCACTTTCTATCAGATCCCTTGCAGCTGATGACTTACAGTCTCCTTTTGTGGTCAAAGAGCATGAGATCCTTCCTTTGCCATCCTGTTTGTCTCTGTAGGCTGCTGTGGCGTAACTCATCCAGTGCCTTTTCAGAAAAAATAAACATGGGTTTCTTTTTCTTAAACGGTCAAAATAGAAAACTTCACGAGAAGTTATTTCACAAGCTATAGAAACATATTACAAGAAGGAATTTTTCTCTCTTTTTAACATCTTTTTTTTAAAAACAACAACTTCCTTTTTCCTTTTAGTTTTGAGCTCCTGCATATTCTTGGCTGTCTGAGCTATCCTGTTATCAGTGTGACATTTATTGAGAGTGACATTACATTGACATCTGAGAATATATATGCTGGAAATGGCACCAAGTCGTACAAACTATTTCAATTTTTGCCAGAACCATCTATCTCCTATGTGTGCAAATGAATTGCAACAGTTTGTAGCAAAAATCTGTGATTCCTGGGCCCCTCAACTTAAATCCTGTCAAGTGTGGAAAGATGCTTTTTTTGTCAAGGTATGTGTAGGTGAGCAGTTTCAAAAGGGAAGGCCAGACTTTGAGAGACTTAACTGCTATAGAGGCTCCCTGATGTACCAGTGAGGTAAACAGTTTCGCAGTAGCAGTCTTAAATTTATAGTTACATACTGCAAATCATTTTTAATAACACATCAGGTATAATAACAAAAGTGTAACTATAAGTAACCACAGATGATTGCATCCTTCTTAGATGTTCAACGCCTAAATACTGTTTTTATCCACAGTAAGGTGAGACCATAGTTTGCCAGGTACTTTAAGCAGACATCAGCCAGCATTGCTGTAGAAGGAAGTAATCCTACCAGCCCTTAGTTTCTGGCAATTCATTCCTGCCTCTGTAAAGGCATCAACACTTGTGCTACTGGGTTGGAGAGATGATACTGGTTAACTCTACTTTTTTTTATTAATTCCTACATTGATTTTAGTCCAGGTTGGTCTTCTGATCCCCCCTTCACTGCATGACTGCAGTGATTGCTGGCACAAGGTTGGGGGAAGGTCTGAAGGAGAGAATTGATGCTCAGTGTTGGGAAGAAATGTGAGACCTGTTCTTTCAGCATCTTTGCTGGCTTGTAACTAGTCAGAGTAGAAACGGGACGCAAGCACAATGCAGCCTGGGACAGATTTTAAATAGCTTTGTAGGAGAAAAAAACCTGAGGGGCAGCTGTAGTATCACAGCATCGTGGCTTCATGACTGCATTCAGACTTCCAGGAAACAACAGTATGAGACCCTACTTTTGCAGAGTAGCATCAGTGTTACTGGCAAGAGATGAAGCTGAAATTGTACCTACTGTACTTTAGTGAAGTACAGAAAATGTAAGCATTTGTAGGACTGGTGCCCAAATTGACTCGAAACTGAGATTACATAGCCCTGTTTAGTGATGAACTACTGCAGACTCCTTCAGTTAAGAAATGATTGGTAAGGGGGTGTTAAATGCAGCCCCTCCTTCTGCTACGTGTCCAGTTTTACCAGCACTTACCCAGGTGTTTAATTTTACAGTGGGTTACATCATACAAAACAGTGAATACGCTGAATACAATCAACCAGAACAGTTGAGTGCACCATTTATTTTAGCCACTGCTTCCTTTGAGACACACTGTTATCCACAAGGGGACGGTTACAGGATTGAGGCCTCTGTCTGAAAACAACAATGCATTTCTCCTTCTCCCACTTCCTGCTTATATCCTCCAGGAAAAAAAAAATTTAAAAAATGAAGCATATATTTTACTGGCCTGGTTTTTAGGAAGACTCCACAGCTTATTTTTTAAATTAAAGAGTTGCTTTTTTAAAAAATACAGGAGTAGTAATGAAGAAAAAGCAATCTGTGCATAGAATAATGGGCTCATGAATAAAACTCAGTTCTCTTAAAACTATTATTTTCTTGGTGACATCTTTTTTTTCCTGGGCTACTGTTGTCTTTTAAATTTTGTTAGCAATTCATTAATCAGCTTGCTTGATGCTCTGAACAGCATATCTGGTAATCATATAACAAACTGTGTTGTTTACAGAATTCATATCTGTGTACTTAATACACTGAGGAATCAGCCTGTGGCTGAACACTGTTTGACTGCTGTCAGTAAAACCAGATCAGTTGTCTCCATTTACCACTTCTTTTTTTATTATTTTTTTCTGGGACAATCAAGCATTTAAGTAGCATTCGGGTGGGTATGAGGTTTTTTTGCCAGCAATTTTCACAGATAATGACTCCTATTTAAAGATTCTGTGTAGAGGCTATTTTTGTCTATTCATTTCCCATCTTCCAAATGGGTGATTTTAATTTATTTTCCCTGCATGTTGTCCTATATGGTTAGACTATGGAAGCAGGAAAAATGTCAGAAATAATAATCAGCTTTTTACATCTACTCCAAGCAGTCTCTACTGAAAGAGTTGTGAAAGTTCATTAGCTGTGGTAAGGGAAGAACAGGACCATGTGTAATAGCGTGAGGAGAGATCTCTGCTGTTTGTGTCTGTGCGCATGCGTATGCATACACACATACTTGCAGAGCATTATTTTCTTAACAGCTTCCACTTCGGGATGTCCAAATCAGAATAAATAAGGATCAAGATACATTTTGCTTTTGCCCTTTGCAAGTGTGTATTTGTCCTTGGGTAACTGCCTACAGCTAAATCCCAGGGAAAAGTGTTAATGCTGAGGACTGAGGATCATTTTACGATTTCAGTAAATACAAAGCTAAGAGGAAAAAAGCTACTGGTGCTATTTCACTGACCAAATACTGTAGTGATAGACACTATGTATGTTTAATTCTATCAAAGAAGAAAGAGAACTTTTAAAATAAAAAAAAATTAAAAATACAGTATTTTTAAAGCAAGAATACAAAACATTTTTCCCCACTTTTTGTGATGAATAGAAAAGTGCAGCTCTTTGGTATGTTTTGGAAGAAAATTTTTGCATCTCGCAAGTTAATTTCACTTTTCAGTATTTAAGACTTTAAATGAAATAATTCTTTATATTTGTATGCTTACACTCTCATTTACGTTTACCTCTGAGCAAGAATTGTTCTCCAAGATACCTATTAAGTAAATAGGACTGTTTAGTTGTTTAAGGACTGTAGATGCTAGTCTTTAACCTTGTGAAATCTGTGTTTCTGTGTGAGAAATTGAACAATGATCCTTCAGGGAAAAAAACCCCCAAGCTCTCTTGCTGACATTTACCACTGTGAGCAAAAGGATTATGTCTGTCCTACTGCTGGTGTGGGCTACACAGATTGAAGCTGTCCTGTACCAAATACATCACTAAGTTAACTTTTTTTTAGTTAATATTTTTTTTCCAATTATTGTTCACTTTGTCTTGATCACTTTATTTTTGGTTTTAGGGGATTACTGCCACAGCTACATTACCCGAGAGTGGTTCATCGCTGGCCTTACGAGCCCTAGGATGGGGCTCACTCTATGCGTGGTGCGGAGTTGGATTGCTGAGTTTTGCCATCTGGAAGGCTCTGGGTGTGCACAGTGTGAGTAGCAAGTATGATCCCCTCAAATATTGTATTTTTTCTTGGGTAATGCATCTTGTGGTGGCATCTCTACGCTACTGCATCCTAGGAGTTACACCTTCATTCACCACAGGTACAGTGACTGACCAGAGTGTGTGCCTGCAGGGAAGGCGTTCTTACATCTGCAAAAATGGGATGTTGTGGGAGGAGGCAGTTCTGGGGGAGGAGCAGTTTTGTCCTGCTTACGTTTATTTGCACAGATGTTACAAATTCTTCACAAAAGAGCCAGTGTTCTCATTTAGAGACTAAAATAGTCACTGCAAACTTTCTATATCCTTTGCTTACTGAATTGAAGACAACCCCCTGAATCCTATCTTTAGAGCAATCCATTTATTAGTCCAAGTTCCATTTTTTGATTCAGGACACTGGGGACATAAGAAAAACTGAGAGGAAACTAGCTTGCTTTATAGTGCATTTCTGGAAGGGTCATGGGGGCAGGAGATTGAGTTTCATGTGCAACAGAATGGTGGTCTCTGACATGGCACGTCAAGGCGAAGAAAGTCGGGAAGCATCAATACATCCCAAGAGGCTAAGGCTATCTTTAGTAAATTGCTTATGTTCAGTGTTTCACAGTGTTGAGCATGAACGCTAAAGTTCATGTAAGCATTTTTGTTTGCCCCTAGTAATGAGCCATGACTTAAGAGTCCCCTGCAGCTATCAGTTTGGCAGAACTGTCTGCATCCTCTTTAGGAGTAGGAATGAATAGACTTCCCTTTACATTCCATGGCAAATTTATTTATTCAGGAAAGCGTCTCCCAAAACTAAAAGGAAGAAGATCTTATTTCATCTCAGTACTGTTCTCATTAATATCTTTATTCAAGTTCTCAAATCTTGTCTGCTCTGCTGATGTATCCTAGAGGTCACGATTTGAGACCCAACATACAGCACTACACAGTCCCTTATTCCTTTGTTTCCAATGTTGATTCTTAGTAGGAGCCAGGAAAGGAAGGCAGAACACCACAAAACCATAGCAAGACATAGGAGGCAGCTACAACACATTTTGTTTAAACTCAAGTCCTCCTTGTGAGGCTGCAATAGAATGGCAGCAAAGGGGGAGGAAGAGTGGGAGTACCAGTCTGTCCTCTCTGCACGCTGAGCTACAACAGTCCACTCCGTTTACTGTCAGTTGTATCATCAGCCAAAGGGATTCATTTCACACTGTGCTGCTGGTTCTTATTTTCCTTTTGTTAAAGTTCTGGTCCTTCCAACAGACAGCAGAATCTGACCCTAGTCTGCAATTTACATTAACTGTTTCTTGGCAAGCTTAAATTTTACTTTGAGAAGTACTGGCCTAGACCCTCAGTTGCCTCGTTTCCCTGTGAGGCTGCTTTCCTTGAGACTGCCTGACAGGGAACATCCACATAAGCTTGAGATGGCCAAGCCCCACGACACCTCAGAGTCTGATGAGGGCTTCTGGCTCCCTGACAGCAGTGGCTCTTGTGTCAAAGTGTACAGCACACCACAGGACATTTTAGAGACTCACTGAGTGTTCCTACTCAGAAAGCTGCTCCTTATTATATTCTGTGTTGTGTTAGGGTTGAATGGAGGTGGGGGAAACTGTATCTTAAGAGGCTTTGGCAAATGCCTGTTGGTATTGGTTTCTGTTGTGGAGTGCTTACATTTCACTGTAGTGCACAGGGAGGACTGCACGCACCAAAGGAAGCAGATTTTTGCCAAGAGACTGCGTCTGCACGTGGTTTTGATCACCTCTCTCCCAGCTCTCCATTGGCATATTTAGTGTATTTACTGTAGACTTCTAAATTCCCACTGCAGGGAGGAAACACGTACAATAGTGCTGCTCAGTACTGCACAATCAAAACTTAGCACTTGTAAATTTCCTGTCACACATTCCTTTTTCCTGTTTTCCTATGTATCTGTTAAAATCATATTCATATATACATGTGTGTGTGTATATATATATGTTTAAAATTGCTGGAGGTACAAAACAGAAGTATGTTAAAAATGAATTATTCTGACCAAATAGAAAAGGTTCATTTGTATTAAAAATACGTATTTCTAAAATAAGTCATCTTTGATTTTGCTGCTTGTTGACACTTTTTGCATTCTGATTTAACATAACACTCAAGAGCAAGCACTGACCGTTGAAAGAGACTGTGCTTAAATGTCGTCTTCCTGAACAGGTGAAATTAAATAAGAGTTTTAAGCTGGCTGGTACATTACTAGTTCTGGACTCTTAAACATACGCTCATTTTAAGAAGGACCTATTTATTTTATTTATTCTCCTGTTTCAGGGGAACGTTGTGATACTTTTGATAATTCTTAATTGCTATCATATAAGCAAAGATAATGGACTAACAATCAATTAGTTAAAATACTGATTTTTAAGAACATACATTAGATGCTTATGTTGTGTCTAATAATCATTAGATAGCCACAAAAATCAATTACATTTCATTTATGGGTAACTATTTACTGAAGTTATCACTGAGTGACGTTTCTTTCCACATAAACGGCTCAGACCACGGAAGATGCCGTAGATTTCATACCAAACTCAGCATTTTCATGTGAACATTTTGATTTTGGTTAAACACTTTTAAAAAAGGCTCTTACAGATTTGCCTGAATAAAAATGTTTTGAGTCTTCAGCATGGGTGAGTTCAGTTGCTCTGTAGTACATGCAGGCTCCCAACACCTGTAGAAGTTGAATTTCAAACCTTTCAAGATTTGGAAGCTATGAACTGAAGGCAGACTTTAGCCTCTGAAAGTGCTATACTATACGGGACCTGAGGAGAAACTTGACTTATTTTGATGCCAGGAATCGGTGTGAACTTAATAATTAAAGCTTTGGCAGATGGACAAAGAAAAGAGGTTCTGCCTGGCTGCTTCACCTTACTACCTTTAACAGTAACCAGCTGCCTTTGGGGCCTGCTAATTGGGGACCCAGACCTGCTAGGCAGCAGCTTTATTTGTGTAAGAGATACTGGTAGTATTGGTAACATTACTGACAGCTAGTAGTCTTTTGATACTAAATAGTTTCTATTAATTTGTTAAGCATAATAAAATTCTGATTTTAAGTGCTTCAGATGTTTCAAACAAGAAAGCTGCTTTTATCATATATAGGCGTACATCAGCTCTGGTGCCATCTCAGATCCATTGCCAACTCTGTCCCTGTGACTGTCCTGGTGGGACCTTAGCAAATAAAGGACTGGCTTTTGCTTGCAGAGTTTGGAGGGGAACTCCAAGTCAAGTAAAACTGAGTTGCCACGCACTGCTTTGAAACCATGGACTCCTGACTCGGTGGGACTGAAGTGTCCTAATGGGGGGG
>NW_010209550.1:75944-87091 GCF_000695765.1 Mesitornis unicolor | reverse complement strand
CGGCGGGGGGGGGGGCCTCTGCTGCAGAACAGCGCCCCCTGCTGGCGCGATGGGGACAGCAGCACGGGCTCTGTGCCCCTGCCTTGTTTCATTTTTCACACTGAAGGAATGAGCAGTTTTAATCATCATATAACGACCCTGGTATTTAAACTGTCATTGCAGTAGCGGCAAATGGTGTCGCCAGTAGTTAGAGCCCCAGAAAAGCAGTTTCACTCAGTGTCGTTGCCAAAATGCTGTGATTTTTAATGTTCAGGGGTGTGTTTCCTCTGAGCATAAATTATCGATGGGACAGTGAGTGATTGATAAAATTATGTATTACTCTAAGCTTTGTGATGGTTTAAATTATCGTGTCATCGCTTACAAAGTCAGAGATGAAATGACAAGAGCAAACTGGCTCAGTATTTCCTTGATAAGTTATAATTGCTGTAATTAATCTGTGTCCATCATTCTGAGGCAGCGTCACAATTGCTCAGCAGTTTGCATTGGGGAAGGAAACCACAGTTCAGGGTGCTTTGTCCTTACACCTTCTGAGACAGCCTGTGTTTGCCGTAGGAGCAAGTCTTTGCTAAGGTCTGTTCCGGATGCTGAGATGATGCACCGGCTTTGGTGATTTAATCTTTGTGGTTTATTGGTTCTTAAAACAGTGACAGTGCCTACTTCCAGCTCTTAAATAGCTTTATTGTTAAAGGTGGTTCCCTGTAGCTTTACAGTCTGCTGCTTTTTATACCAGGGTGAAAACCCAGGGTTGGTAGTAAGTAACTGATCTTTATATCTTGGTAAAGGATATAAAAGATTTTATGCTGTCTCAGGTTGGGTTGTTAATATCCCCTGACTGCAGTTACCACTGTTGTAATCTGAGGACAGGCTGGTAAGTAGTAACTCCTGCTAAATTCCAGTCAACTCTTGTCCCTAAACGGAGAAGTGATGAGTCAGTGAGGGCTTGACTTGATAATGGTTTAAGTTCTATTTTTCAATAATGTAAAAGAGAAATCTTCACTTTCAGAACCTAGGAGATGGTGGTTATCTAGTTTTATATTGTAACTCTTGCAGGAAATAGCCATCAGTATCAGTAATACTCAGACTTTTTAAACTTCCTTGCTGCAATCTCTTAGGAAAATATTTGAAGTCAGTCCACCTTTGATTATCTCCAGGTGCAGAAGCTCTGTCTGTATTAGCAAGCATCATCGACCAGCAGCACTGAGGCAGTGAAGCAGCTGAGGGCTCAGGATCTGAGGTCTACAACCACTCCAGGGGATTTTTAATATTTGGACTGACTCTGGCCTTGCCCCATGGCTCGAATGCCTGTTTGCAGATGGAGTATGTTACGTGTGCTTCTGGAATGCATCTTCAGTTTTGTGTCACCCTACAGAAACTCCGTTCATGCATTTTGAGACTGTTCAGCTGTATACAAACTGATGCTCTGTAAGCACAGACTAGGAGATTTGCTTCCAAAGAGCATTCCTGATTTGAACCCCAGTGGTCATCTAGATGTATCCAGTCTTCCTCTCTGAGGCACTTCACAAGATAGAAGGACATGTGCAATGTTAAACATAAGCTTAATAACTGACATAAACTTGAAACAAAATTTCTAAAAATTCCTTATAGAAATGAACGGGTTTGGCAAATTTACCATGTAATTTTTTTTGAAGTTGAATAGTAATTGAAACATCTTATTTCAACATTCTCTATATGAAAATGCTCAATGAAGTTTTAAATTTTCAGTGAAGAATTATAGAATCACCGAATGGTTTAGGTTGGAAGTGACCTCAAAGCTCATCCAGTCCAACCCCCATGCCATGAGCAGGGACACCTCCCACCAGACCAGGTTGCTCAAAGCCCTGTCCAACCTGGCCTTGAACATTTCCAGGGAGGGGGCATCAACAACTTCCCTGGACAACCTGTGCCAGTGTCTCACCACCCTCACAGTAAAGAATCTCTTCCTAATATCCAGTCTAAATCTACCCTCTTCCAGTTTAAAGCCATTACCTCTTGTCCTATCGCTACCTGCCCTTGTAAAAAGTCCCTCCCCAGCTTTCTAGTAGGACCCCTTCAGGTACTGGAATGCCACTACAGGGTCCCCCTAGAGCCTTCTCTTGTCCAGGCTGAACAACACCAACTTTCTCAGCCTGTCTTCATAGGAGAGGTGCTCCAGCCCTCTGATCATCTTTGTGGCCCTTCTCTGGACCTGCTCCAACAGGTCCATGTCTTTCTTGTGCTGAGGACTCCAAAGCTGGATGCAGTACTCCAGGTGGGGTCTCACCAGAGCAGAGTAGAGGGGCAGAACTATCTCCCTTAAGTTGCTGGCCATACTTCTTTTGATGCAGCCCACGAAGTGGTTGGCCTTCTGGGCTGCAAGTGCAATTGCTGGCTCATGCTGAGCTTCTCATCAACCAACACACTGAAGTCCTTCTCCTTAAGGCCACTATCAATCATTCTCCACCCAGCCCGTATTTGTGCTTGGGATTGCCCCAACCCAGGTGCAGGACCTTGCACTTGGCCTTCTTGAACTCCATGTGGTTTGCACAGGCCCACCTCTCCAGCCTGTCCAGGTCCCTCTGGATGGCATCACTTCCCTCCAGTGTGTCAACCACACCACACAGCTTGGTGTCGTCAGCAAACTTGCAGAGGGTGCATTCAGTCCCATGGCCCATGTCACTCATAGAGATGTTAAACAGCACTGGTTCCAGTATTGACCTCTGAGGAACATCACTGGTCTCCACTTGGACATCGAGCTGTTGACCACAACCCTTTGAGTGTGACCATCTGGCCAATTCCTTGTCCACAGAGGTAAAGAATAAATGAAGTTTCACTCAGTAAAACTGTTTAAAGGTAAAATACTAAAAATTATCTTAAAACCCTTGTTGTTACAGTTGACCTAAACAAGTACCTTTATCTGTTCTAAAGGTATTGTAGACCAGACCTGTTTGTTGCTTGAAAGAATGTTAGTTTCACAGTTTTCTCAAAGTTACAGTTAAGTTGTAAACCCTTGTTTTAAATAAGTGGGGTTTTGTTTTTAATTAAACTTGCAGCTATAGAATACTTGACAGGTGTTAAAACCTATGAATGCCTGATTTTATTATTTTTTTAAAACTATGAGTGATTATAAGCCTTCTTTTAAAAGCAGAACAATGCCCCCAGCTCTTGTAGACTGAAGCATGCAGCAATTAATAAACAAGATAAATTATTCTTTAAAAGTCCTTTTGCTCTTCATGCCCTCAGTAAATGAGGTTTTACTTCCTCAGAAATAAAAGCATGCTTTCTCCCATCGGAGAAGAGCCAGGATGATTCATTTGTACGTTTGTGAGATTCTCGTTGCTTCCGCATCTGTCCATGGAAAGCTGGGAAAATAGTGAGAAAAATTGCCTAGTAATTTGTGACTAAAATAGTTACAAAATACTGGTTTATCATTTTTATGGTGACTCCTAATGAAATAACTTGAGTTTCATTGATCTTAACCTTTAAAATATTAACAGTCTAAAACAATTGCACAGCTGTGTAGAGACATCTGAAACAATTAAAAGCAATACAGAGAATTTATGCTTGCCATGGTTTTGTTGGTAAGGACATTTCCTAGGTGGGCTGCTTTTCTCCGGAGGAGATCTAACCTTTAAGTCACTATTTTAAGCATAACAATAATAACATTCCCCCATTTATTTTGAGAGAGATTTGATGTTACTTTGTGAGACTACAGTCGCAGGTACAGTATAAATACCAAAGGAATATTGACTTTAAGGATGGATTAAGACATAGTCTTTAAAAATAATTGGTCTTGGCATCCATAAATGCTACTAAGATCTATAGATCTTATCAAATATAGGCATATTGCAGTGGCTGAAACTTTTATGGTATTTCATAAATGAGCAAATGTTATAAAAGCAGTATATCTCCTGGAATCATCCTAGAGTCACTCCTAGATTTTTTTGTTACTAGTTTTTAACTTTAGTTGTACTTAATCCACACCTAAGTATTAGTCATGAAGTTTCTATTCCTTATGCTTATGTTTGAGTGATAAAAACCATACCTTTTCTTTGCTATTTCATTATCATGTATTTCAATAGAAATCAAATCTGCCCAGTTATTTTTAACATTCTTTTATTTCCTCCATACTTTCTTAAATTCAAGCTCTTAGAAGGAAGATATAAAGCAAAAAAAAAAAGTAATCTGTGAACTTCACTGTAAACTTGGTAAGGCAGAACGCTTATTCAAGGAATAAGATCATCATTTTCCTACATCTGCTTTATGAATAGGGACAGCTGTAAGTACGTACTTCAAAAATATGGGAAGACTGTAACTGTAGCTGTCTTGAGGAATTACTTTGCTGTGTCTTGGAAGAGATTCATAGCTGTTGGCTGCTGCCAACCTGTTAAGAAGCTCGAAAGAGTAAAACAACATTCAGCCTTCAGTCTGAAATTGCCTCTGTGGAGCAGTTTCACCTCATTGTAAGCGGACAAGTGGATTGATCCACCTCTCGGCTGCATGTAAGTGTGAACTATATGTGTAAAACTAAAATCTGAGTAAAAACTTATCTGATGGGTGCAAATTATTCATGCTGCATCTTGGTGCTATGGGATCTTCCTGTGTGTAGTATGGCCATGCTTGTCTGACCCTTCTGTGGTCCAAGCCCCAGCTGCTCTGCTTGCCTGGAGGCGCCCATCCCTCCCTGCCTGGCTCGGGGTGTCAGAGTGGCTCTGACAGGTTGCCTGTGTGTAATTCAGCCCCAGTCATGGTGCTGAGGCTTATGCATCACTGAAGAGTCTTGGTGTTGTGCTGGCTCCCTTCCCAGTCATGAATTTCGCTTGAGGATGATACATATCATGAATCCCTGGACATACAGAGGAAAATAATTACTCAGGTTGCCCTTTTCAGAAACTGCCTTCTTGCAGATAATTCATGTTTTTACTTTAATCCAGAAATCCAAATTGCAGCACGGAAGATCTTAGAGAGTTGGGACGCTCATGCTGAGGTGCTCATCTGTGGGAGGCTACTACATATGTATAATGGTTTGGGAACTGTGATAGCTTTGTTCTACATAGTGACGATCCTCTTCCACTCTCCCTGTAAAATTCACTTGGGTTATTTTCATGTTATTTTTCTTTTAAAAGGACATATTTTACCCAGTTACACAGGATTTATAGGGATAGGTTTCTGGAAAAAACATATCTGTGTTTGTTTAATTTTAGGCATTGTGAATAGCTCTCTGTTTTCAAGGAGAGTATTCAACATTGCATAAGGTTAAGCGTGTATCTAAGTCTCCATGGGATAGGGAGTTACTTAATAAGTTACAGTTAATATGAGCTCTTGACTTCTCTAAATGGTTTAACAAAATTCTGCTGCTGCTTTTCCCTATGCAAGCCAGAAACATTGGAATCAGCAGACAGGTTGTAAAGAGTGTACTATTACAGTAGAGTGTAAGATAGTTAAATATTAGGATGTATACTGCCAGGATTGACCCTCTGAGGGCCATTTTCATCGACCTGTGGTTCTGAATAATCTGAACATTTATAATGCCTTTGCCATTGAAGCATAAGATCTAAGAATATGAACCAAGGTTCTATTTTCCGTGCTTATTTTAGAGGTCAGTGTACAAACTGGTGCAGGGTGACCTGCAGTGAGTGCCCCATTTGACACTGGGAATTGGAGAATCACCTTCAGCCAGCAGGCTCTCTGCTGTGCTCACTGAGCAGCACTTGCTGTTTTCTACAAATAAGGTGCTATTTCTGCATGCAGGCCTTGGTAAGCGTTTGCTAGCAAGGGCGATAGCAGTCATTTTAAGATTCGGGAAAAAGTGGCAAGAACAGTCCTCTCTGATGCTCTGAAATCTAGGGCAGCCCGTCTCATCTTCATGCCTTGTGTGATGGAAGGTGGCTGAGGATAACTCAGGGCATGTACATACTGCATTCTGCTGCCAGGCGATAGATATTCCAGTTCAGGGCATCTAACCTCATTTCACTTGGAAGCTAATGTAAGCAGTTCTTACTGGTACGAGTACTAAAATAGGAAACTAATAATTCCTAGAATTTGGGTTGGCCTATTATGAATGTCAGATGTTATAGAGAACATTTCTTCATAAAACTTTCATTCCAGGATTCAGATAGGCTCTTTTAGCCCCTCTTCCATTCATTTTAATATGAACGGCCACATAAGTGCTCTTGGTAATAGTGCTATCCCAATTTTTGCGTGACATTCTGTCAACGATGTACATTAAAAAGAGATTATTAAATGGGAGATGCTTTTAGGTCTCCACATTTTTGCCACCTGAGGCAGGATCATTAGGTTAAGATAGGAAAATAACAGTGATCTGTAGCTATTACAGATTATTTAATGCAGTAAGGTAGATGATACCCTTTTAGAAAGAAGCCTGACAGTCAGAGGTGGAACAGTTACTGTAATTTATTTGGCAGGAAAAAACAGTGTCAAGCTTTGCAGGATCTGTGATAAAAAAAAAATAAAATTCACTTGAGTGAAATTCGCTTCAGAGAGTTTGCCTGCAGGAACAGAGCATGCTGGAATGTTAAATCAAGAAATGTGCTACGAATTGTTCATGTACCACAAGGTTCAGAAGCAGCAGCAGAGTGAGTGGCCCGTGATATTAAAGGCAGCAGAAAGAGGTAAAATACATTCAGCTTTTAGTGCCTGGTTTACTGCACAATTAATTGAAGACATTATCACATTTGAACCGAATAGGCCAGTGTCAGTGTGGCTGACAATAATAAAGAGGCAGCCACTTCAGTGAACTATTTCAAAATATTCCGGTACTTAGTATATAGCAAATTAACTTTCATAATTAAATTAATGCCTTTTGATTTGAGACCACTGGCACGTGTCTTATGGAATCTGGAAGAAATAGAGAAAATTTCCAGGGAGTGAGAGGGTAGAAGAGACCTCCCAAGTGGCATGTCTACTGAGAAGAGAAGGCAAGGCAAGACACCAATTCCTAATCACAGCATTTCCCTCATCAAGAAGTGTGCTTGTCCTCTGCAAGGTAAAGTGGGTCAAGACAAGACCCAGTTCTTGCACCTCAAGTGTGCAGTGCTAATAGAACATGAAGCTAGATTAATCATTTTCACAAGAAGCTCAGCACACTGCAGGAGGTGACTGGATACTGGTAAGCCCAATTAGTTGAAGGACACCTAATTTACATGTTTAGTAAACAAATTTTACCTTCACTGCAAGGATCCTCTGAAGCTGCAGTGGGGCTGATATGATACTGTCAACCAAATGCAAGGAAGAGCAACCATGAGGCCAGTGTGAGTTACTTTGGAGGCCAAATTTAGTCCTAAATATATTAAATAGAGTTTGGCCAGTCAAGGCCCAGGATATTGAGCTCATAGTCTCTGACTGACAGAAGTCACAGGCTAGAATTTGGTGCCAGAATGGTTCATAAACAGACATTGACACTGGGAGAGAAAGGATAGGAACTTCGGGATGCGGTTCCTGTGGTTATTTATGGGTGTATACACTGGTTCCACTGCATGAGAGAATTGTTATTTTTCAAAGTCTCCTCCATACTTTTAGGCACTGTGGCAAGTGAGCTTTAGTGGAGCTCTGAGTGCAGGTAGGGCAGTGGCTGGGGTTTGGGAGTACCTTCAGGATAGCATCAAGCACAAATGTGGAAGTGGAGGAGGCAGCTCAGAAGCTGGGGGTGTTAGTGGAACAGAAGAGAAAGGGGAGATACCTTAGAAGTCCAGACCAAAGCCGTAATGAAATACTGTATTGCACGTTCTTACTGGAAGGAGAGGGAGATGGGGAAAATAGAAGTCTGTGACTAGTAGTAATTACTTTGCTTAATGTATTATTAGTGAGAACTCAGAAATGTTGTGGAGAGAAATAACAGGGTATGCTATAGTATATTTTAAGTTGCAGAGAAATTAAAACTTCTCGTAAGAGTTAGCAGCTGTGACATTTGTATTGTGAAGAAATTGGGCCCATTTAGACATACTGTGAAGGCATTATGTATTAGTGAGGCCCATGCCAGTAACTGTAGATAATGTCCTTCTTAAACAGCCGGCAACCTGACACGTAATGCTGAGAAGACAACACACAGTAGTGATCGGCTTGGCATTGCATTACGATTTATTAAAATAGCTCACTGCCCAGGAGTCACAAAGGAAGAAAGTTTGTGGGAAAATATAAAAGATGGTCAAAGTTGTGCATTTCAATAGTAAACTCTTTTTGTGTGGAAGAGGCTTGTGGAGAAGGGCATAGATGTTGGCAAGAGAGGAAATGATAAAAGTGAGACATTGAGTCTGGCATCCTTTGCAAAGTGGTTTTATAAGTAAGCATCAAAATCCGGGAAGAAATGACTGAGGAAATTTCTTCAAGGGTCTTAAAAGCACAAGAAAGACATTGAATATTTCAGATTTTGTCCACGTGTTAAGAAAAAATTGTTTTTCCAGAGAATGAGTTGCTTTTACCTGCAGAACATATATTAGCATTCTGAGGGAAGAAAAAACTGAATATTAAATCTGCAGCTGCTAGCAGTGTTTTAGTGCTTTATAAATACATACTTTTTTTTTTCTTTCTGAATAGAGCTATAGTGTTTTATTTCCCAGAGAAGACTGCTTTGCGCATTGGAGGGTTAGGGTTTGTCATGTTAGCAATTCCAAGGTAGCTGTTAGAGTGAGGAAACACACTAGCTTTCTGAATGGCTCCCAGACCTGTCATCCTTTTTTTGGAGGCTTTTAGTTTTCCGTTGGCTGTGTGTGTCTTCAGTGGAGTAACAGAGGTGTCCTGTTGGGCTTGTAAGTGCATCATTTAAATTTGACACTAACAGAAATTTAGAAGTCTGAGTTTAGAAACAGCCCAAAAATCCACATTGCACCAGATCATTAGCTTGTATGAAATGGTTTATTTTCAGTTATACCAGCTGTGCTACAGCATATCAGGTTAGGATCTGACACCTCCTGTGTTACCAAACACCCAGGTGTAAGATAAAAGAGTAGAAGAGTTGGTTCACTATTCAAAAAGTAAAAAAAATTAAGTAAATTAAATACTTCCCACATATTGGAGAACTGGGGTAACTTAATTACAGAAGACTGGAAAAAGCTGGAGCTCATAAAGCATTTCCGACTGGAAATGCTTGCATGTAATTGTCAGCAATTGTTTAAGGTAATTTGGGCTGTTCCCCTATGTCAGCTCTGGTTCTGGTGTTTATTATTCTTGGAAATGTTAGTTGTCTATGAGAGCTTTTCAGTTTTAAATAAGAAACAACAATATTAGTTTAGGAATGATGGTGGGTGATGCCAAGATTTTTAAAAACAAAGAACGAATAATTAATCAAAACAGCTATCTGATTGGAATTAAATATAAAACAAACAGCGAATTAGTTTTGTACATAAGAACACAGGATAAACCAAAAAGAATTATTTGGCTCTTAATTTTCCTCCTACATTGTAAAACATGTATTTTTATTTGATTAGCAGTACCCAAGCATTTTTACATAAAAACTTAAGTTCTAAAATGCTTTCATCCATCATAGTTAGCTATTGTCTTGGTAATTTCTTTGTAAATTGTTTCATTCTTTGTATCAGCTGTAACTTGAATAACTGCATTCCAGCCACATTTATCTGAAAAATTACGTTCTTTGTCAGAATTATTCATATGCAGAAGGACTTGAAATGCCCACAGGTATTTGTAAAAAAACTGATGACCCATAACACACAAAATGTAGGCATATTAGAGAAGATGCCTGTGTGGCTGTTTAGAATATCTAGATTTCCTGGAACCTCTCCATGGGATGTAATGCCTGAGACAGCATTTGGTATTCACGGGGTCATTGCATCCAGTGCTTGGATACCACACCCTGTCTTCTGTGTGTGAATGTCATAGGTGCTGTACAGCTTCCTAAAAATAGCAGTCCAAAACTTCCCCTGTATATCCTGCTGTTTGTGTAACAGGATTTTCACTGGGTTGGTTTTTCCATGCCTATTCTTTAAAAATACATGTAAAATATATTACGTGTAAAATATATTTTATGTAAAGATCTTGGAAGAAAGAAACCCACTAAATCTAAATATTATCATCAAACAGAATTTATTTTTAAAGAAATTAAATTTCATTTCTGGTCTGCCAGAACTACTGAATCAGACATTGGTGATAAAACGGTTCTCATAAATATAGATTTGGCAATTGGTATTAATGTATTGATATACAGAATATAAAACTGGCAAACTTCCTCTTTCACAGCATTTTAATTTAACAACAGTGAAAGAAAAGCTTGATCCTACAGATCATTCTGAATCTTGTTTTCCTTCCTACTAATATATAAATGAGACCTTTGCTTTGTCACCTGTATTGATATGATGGGATAAACCTAAATTGTCAGAGCTGACCAGTATATTTTCTTGTTTTAAAATCTTTGAACAGACTTATTGGGCCTTTAATCCATTGTAAGTGTAGAAAAAGGCACTGCAGTCAAAATATGGGCACTTTCTATTAAGGTAATTTTCCTCCAAACAAACACATTGTAAATGTGTGTGTATACGTATAGTAGTTCATGTAACAGTAATGAATCATTAAGGCAAGTGGTCCAAACTGGGCGCCCCAGTGTCGTGCTTTAGAAGGGGAGGCTGTTACGGGTCCTTCCATACTTTTTTTTGCTTAGTTAATTGAACCAACACAATCAGAGGGAAAGTCTTAATCTTCTGTTATTTTTGAAGTCTTTTTACCTCTTCTTTACCTCACATAGCGTGCTATTTTGTGGAATAAGCCTGGGGTTCATGGTGTTACCTTATTTGTCCTTTATTAACAGTTAACTGCTTTTATTTTTTAATCTCTTTTCTAGATGAAAGAATTCCGAACTAAAATGCAGTCAGTATTTCCAGCAATTCCTAAAAATAGTGAGTCCACTGTTCAATGGGAAGACTTACTTAAATCCAAGTGAAAGATTCAGCCATTTGGAGCCATCTCTTGCAGCACGAACAGAAGCAGAAGTAGCAGAAGTGTCCCAACTGAAAAGCAAAGAAAATGCAGACTGAGCAAGTCACTGACTGAGTTCGCTGAACCTGGGGATGCCAGTTAACATCCAGGAACAAGGGAGTTCAAAACAAAACAAAACAAAACAAAACAATTTATATTGTACTTTTCAGCATGCTTGGTATAGTTGATTTGTGAGGAAATGAGCCCTCCAAGGTAAGTTGGATCCAACT
>NW_010209550.1:69490-75928 GCF_000695765.1 Mesitornis unicolor | reverse complement strand
ATGAAGACTTAAAGAAGAAACTGATCTTCAGTAGTAAATATAAGGACAAAACTCCAATAAACTCTTTTCCAATCCCGCTTCTTCAGGAGATTCTAGGAGACAAAGAACAGTACTTTCGGTGACATTTACATGTCCCATTAGGAATACAGCCATCAAATAAATTATAACAGATCCTTCACTGAACCTAAAGGTAAGCGTACAGTGCACTCTTCTAAAGATAAAGGAGATATTTAAATTTGCAATAGGAAAAGTGTCTAGACCAAACTATTTTGTATGTCTGAAGGAAAAGCTTAAAACATCCAGTATGCAAGTAGAGACCCACTGAGCTCCTCTGGCAAGGATCAGAAGAGATCTCTACAACGTGCACTGTTTTCTCAGTATTTTTTAATTGGATGACACAGTAGTGAATCTGACAGTTTGCATAAAAGTCTCTGCTACATTTGTAGAGCAATTTAAGTTGTAAGTGAAAAAGGTATAAAATAGTGAGACACCCAGTCTGCCCTACACAAATATTTTCAGCTAAGAAAATGTATGGGCAGGGCTATTTTATTTGTATTTCAGTGGTTCCTGTGGCTCCTCTACTGAGAGAAGCAATGTGATGTTTTCCACACTGCAGTAATCTCATGAAGTGTGGATGTGAACTAGGAAAAATAATGTCTTACTCAAACACTGTATTTGCAGAACTGTGGATCTGTAAAACTGCAGAGATAAAAAAAATGCTATCAGTGAACAATCCTTTGTTGACTGCTCAATTATCAGGGTTTTTTTTATTAATTGCACACAGTCCAATTAGTCAGTTGTCAGATTTAATAAAGTTCTCTTAAAACCTGTCTTTTGTGATTAAGTCTTTGTATTCCTAGGAAAGAACATTTAAAAAAAAGCTTTAAATGTCAGATGAATAATAGAGAAGGATGGTTTTCCTATGAAACATGACAGCACTAAAATAGTATCTTTAAAGCAAACTGGAGCATAGTAGTTGACATCTTTTCCATAGCTTGGTGCTTACAATCCAATATTAAATTGTGGTGAATACTGCCATCATATGCACATGAAAAATGGTACTATTTTCATCTTTCTGTTAGTTTGTGTGCATGGTGATATCTGTAGTGCCTACGCTTCTGTATATTAGTGCTGAGTTACAAAGTTTAACAAGTAATCATGTAGTTAAAACTGGCCAAGTACTAAACAGAAGGAGAAACTCAGAAGAGAAGTGAGTGGGTTTCTTGAGCTTTAGAGCTCTGAGGATTAGACAAGTGCTAGTCCTGGCACAAGAGAGGTGTCCCTTCTGGTAATGGTTAGCCATTGGATCAGTGTAACTGTATCATTAAAAAAAAAATCCCTTGTGACAGATAGGATGAATTAAATCTGGAGATGCCCAGTTATATGACCATACCAGATGATGCTCTTCAAAAAATACTAGCATAGTGAAATACACAGACAGAAATCTTTCAAACAGAATCACACTTAAGCAGCAAGTACAGAGTGATCCATGTTGCGGTACAAGGCTGAACATAAAACATCTTCCAAATAGAGAGGAATTCATAGATCATCTTATTCCAAGCTTTATTCTGTGCTTTTGACTTGAAATAGGGTTTTTTCTAGATAAAGGTTTGTGTAGAAGAGTGCAAGCATAATGTAAAAGTAAATCAAGTCTCAATTCACACAAAACCCATGGGAGATCTTCAGTTTTCTTTATTGAACTGTGCAGCTCTTTT
Source organism: Mesitornis unicolor (assembly GCF_000695765.1). Lineage (NCBI taxonomy): Eukaryota > Metazoa > Chordata > Aves > Mesitornithiformes > Mesitornithidae > Mesitornis > Mesitornis unicolor. Next base: position 74,213 of record NW_010209550.1, on the reverse strand, counting down.
CACTTGGAGAATGTTCTGCTGGCTTTGTGATGGTTCATTTTTTCTCTTTATGAAAATACTTAGCAAAGAGTTACTGGAAACCACAACAAACCCCTGAACAAATAGAGAGGGAGAGTACCTACTACACCAGCAGCTAGGTACTATAGTGTATGTAGGTACCGAAACCAAGCAAATAAAATAAGGCAAAAAAACCAACAGACAATATACATTAAAAGAAAATCAAGCTTCAAGACTTAAATACTAGAAGCAGACACTGGCACAAAAACGTTGGTGGGTCCAATGGCTTCCTAATTGCTTTATTTATTTACAGAACTGCTTACTCTCTGCACCAAGGCAGTGTACAAATAAAACATGCAAGAGAAAGTTTGTTTTCATCGTCAACTTCTCTTGTGCAAAAAGTTACACTAAAATAAGGAGACATTTGCAACATGGCTGTTCAAAGTGGGGAATGCAGGATAGCTGCAGTGAGTTTCAAGTTGTTTGAAGTTACTTTTCAGCTGACCTCTGTGTTTCATTTATGCTGATTTTTCACTGACTTTCTGGTCAGATTTAGTTACGGCAATAATGGAGGCCATGTGTGTTCCTGAAATTAGCCTGTAGGCTAATAAATAATACATGAGCTCCCTCCATACTACTATGTTGCTTAGAAGCAAAAAGACAAATAGGAAAATGGTGATGGAAAGGGACCAGTATGGGAAATGTCTGTGCAAGGAACAGTGATGGGTCTGTGGCTCCACCGTTCTCGTTTTTACCATGGGAGCCTCCGCAGCACCACCAGCCCCAGGGTTGGTAGCAGTGACCTTGCTGTAGAAAGGGGCAAATAAAAACAAACCGGAAATGTTCATTTAATTTGGTCCACTGCCCACATTGGCAAAAAAGTCTCAGGGGCTTTTGCTGTGGTTTCCTGTCACCTACTGCATCTGCTGACTGGAACCTGGCTCCTAAGAGCTCATTGTGTTAGAAAATTCAGGTCACCTAACATACATGCAGAGTGGAGTAGCCTTCCATATTTAGGCTGTCATTCAAAAACCTCCAGAGAGTTCCATGCCTGAAACTCAATTAAGGATGAAGAGCTGAATCAACACTGCGAGAGTCTGGGCTGGTGGTTGCCAAATTTCAAGACGTTTCAAACCTGATAGGCCAGAAAACAATCCCATCTGGGCAAATGGCCTATTCTAGCAATTTGGATTGAGCTGACAGAAGTTTTCTGTAATTTGTCTAGTTCTTTAATAGCAGGGACATATTGTTAAATTAGTTAATGGGAAGAAAAAATGTTTAACAGTGAATGTGATCCTTTATGTGGCATGCCATCTGTGTATCATGTGCTGAATGTCCCTGCATGTGGAAGAGACGAAATCGTACAGACTTTCAACCTTGTCTTCTTTACTGTCATTATCTTGGGCAAGTATGACAAATAATCATATTTATATTCTGGAGCATATACAGTTTTAATCAACTTATTAACCAGGAAGACATTTTTCACAGACTCTGGAAGGCACAAAAAAGACATTATCTCCCCATAAGCAATCCATTTCATGGGTGCTGAGCACTAGAAACTTAGAATGGAGTGAACAAGGCAAGTTATTCACATCTAAATAAAGCCGTTTGCAGAGACTTTAGTCAAGCATATTTGGGGACTAACCCTGAAATTCTGGAAGGAAATAGACAAATCGGCTTTTGTAGACTGTAGAAAGAAGAGAAATTTTTAATCCTCCGTGTCCAAAAATCATCAGTTTTATTTGGTTGAACACTCAGAGGTTCAAGAGAACCAGTTTGGTAATTCATCAGCCTGACAACCAGGGAATCCTGCCCTCCTTCCTGTCCGATGTGTTATTTCGAGCAGGGCAGGGAGGAGATACTTAACGACTGGAGAGTTGGGAATGTGCACAATTGTGACTGCCAGCTCTCACTCTAGGAGCTGGCTCTCGCCTGCCAGTGCAAGGCTTTCCTCTCCCCGAAGAGGAGGTGCTGCAGTTGCTGTCGCTCTGAAGAGTTTAAGCAGTCGGGGCCACCGGCTCTGCAGCACAACCTGAAGCTGGTGGCATCCCCTTTGTGAAGCTGAAGGAGCTGTTTGTTGAAAGCAGGGCCAGGACCCGAATACCTGTGTGCATGTGTGTGTGGATGCATACATGCACAGAGAGGGCGAGAAAGGTTTGTACAGCCATTGGACGAAACATAACCGATAAATGTGTTTTCTTCTAGTTACCTTAATTACCAATGGCTAAGATACTAAACTGGAGTGACAGTTTTGAAAGCCCTGCGACCTGACAGGCAGTAGGAATTTGACACCCAGTCTTCTCAATCACAGGAAAGTGCCCCAGAACAAACCTCTATTAGATATCTAGGGTTGAGGAGCACACAGGAACACAGTCTGCCTCAGCAGCTCCTGCTAAAGCCGTTTCATTTAATGTAAATAATACAATAGTTATTATGCCAGCGAGAAAGAGAAAAAAAACCTGAGAGGTTGATATGACAATTTTGTGGTCAAGCTGTTCACTTGGGATAGGAAAGAGTAAAGGTCAAGAATATTCAACATAAAGGGGGACAGATTTAACAGTGGTAAGGAATGCTTCCTGCATGGGATATGCCCTAGGTCAGCCTCCTGGGACATGAAGACCTATTGCAAATTTTATGTTTTCTGCTTTGCTCTTCATATATATTTTTTCCTTACAAGAGAGTAAGAGTAAATAACTCAGAATAGGAACATTTATTTTCATGGTTGGTTGGATTCTTCCACTACAGCAACATCTCCTGTATTCTCCACAAAAAGAAACATTTTCACCTCAATACTGAACTTATTTTTATCCTGCACCACTGGACTTAATTTACATCTATCTCTTCTGTAAGCCCCCTGGAGTTCTTGCAAGCAATAGCAACTGATTAAACTCAATTCTTGATTCCTATCCTTCCCCTTGGCTGTTTGGCTATGACTTTATATTGATAAAGTATACTGGACAGTTTATTGTTCTCTACTCTGCTTGGGTACACAGCTTATTTATTGTTTGGTACGACTTAAGAGTAGTGTGTAGGAGATACACAGATGGTCTGGCATTCACTCATATATCTGGGTCTGGCTCGTTGCTTTCATACTCTCTTGTTCTACAGAGACATACATAGATCCGTACCAGTTCTTTATTACTTCTCCTCATTTCATTTAGATCTTTTTTCTTTAAAAAGAATGAGGAAAAAAATTCTAAAAGACAAGTGGTTTTAGACGTGTGAGCTTTACTGTTGTTGATGGACAGACTGGCCATACAGCCCTTTAAAGGAGCAGGATTTTCAGATCTATTCACTTGCCTTTTTTCTGTTGAATTGTGGCTTACTACATTATGTAAGACATCTGTATGTTCTGTGTGACTATAGTGCGGCTCTAATACAGAAAGCTGTTTTTATGGGTCACACGTTTATTTTGATGTAATTTATGCAAACACACTATGAAGTAAAGAAAATTTTCTGCAGTGATCCTGTTGCAAAAAAAAAGCTCACATATCAGGGATGACTTGTGCTATGCTAAACACTAACCTGATATTAAAGTACAATGCAGTCAAAACCAGTACTACCTGCAGCCAATGCTTTTCAATGGATGTCATATTTCTATTCCCAATTCCTACAGACATCTGCAGAAGCATACATTGAAATTCTCAATATTTACGCATTTAAGTGAAAAATAAAGTGCATCTTTAAAAAAAAAACAAAACACAAACTGTGTAATAAATTAATCTGATTTTTTTTAGGCCAACTGCTACTATATACTCACAAATGATAATAATTTTGCTAGCAGACTGACAAGTCTCATCAGAAACACGTTTTGAGTTAAGCTATTTTCCTCATTTCGGTATTAAGCAGCATTCCTCCTCTGCAAAACTTCCTGCTCTGAGCCCTCACTGTCATTAAGAAAGACCAAACATTTTCTCTGCTCCAGCTTTTGCTGACAGATAGAAGAATGCTGGAGAAGACCTTTTGAGTCTGTGTCAGAATCCCATGGCCCTGTGCTGCAACATGGTGGATTTTGCTAGGTTTTTATTTTGGTTTTTGAATTTCTTTAAAGCTGAAACTTTGAAGCTCAAAATCCTCAGAAGGAACAGAAAGAGAAACCTCATGCAAACAAATACCACTGATCTTTACACAGCTTTGATCTCTTACATATCTATAGTGCCTTTCATCATGAAGAAGCCCATAAGATTTATAAACTGCCTTCAAAGGGAAATATCCACTATGCCACAATGTGCACACCACTGAAAACCAGTCTTCAGAGTCGAAGATGACTCATAGCATGACGGATATTAACAGGCAGTAGGGCAATAATTAGCAAACAGAGAAGAACACATTATTTGGCAGGATCTATAATATCCGAGAAAATAGTGAAGGCCTCAGTTTTTAATGGCATGTCTAGATTGGAAAGAGAGGCATCTTTAAGGGACTCAAGGAACTTCAAGGGCAGCCTGTCAGCGTGTCACCTCAGCCCCGGCCACTACCTCAGTCCCTGTTAGACACTGCATGGGGTCAGTCGGAGACCGTCTGCATTCCTGGAAGCTGTTGCCCTGTGAAGGATTCCAAGAGGAAAAGACAAAGGATCCCGGCAGCATCTGCACACACGAGCATGCACAGTGTGACCACTGAATCTTCATCTCACACAAGTGTGTGGGACAGGAAGGAAAGCAGAGGAAAGAAGCTGATCACATAATTTTGTGAACTGTTTCACTTCCTGGGTGCAACGACACCA
>NW_010209550.1:54385-69459 GCF_000695765.1 Mesitornis unicolor | reverse complement strand
CAGGAGCCAACCTATCTTCAGGACAGGGGCTTCTGTATCTCCTCTAAACATGCACTGGTAACCCACAAGATTAATGCATGGAAAATTTTATGTTCTCTCTCCAGATCTTTCTTGAAAATCTTGGCCTTAGGGAACACAGCTGAAACAGCTCTTCTCCCTCCTTTCCATTAGGCAGAATCTCTGATTAACTGAGCCTCCAACTGCCTGAAAATTGCAGGCACCCTTGAAGACTTTCAGGTAATTGCAGTTTCTGCTGCGTTTCAAAGCTAAGGCTTAGGTTACTAAGCCATCTCCATAATGTCTGATCAATGAAGTGATCAATTAGGAATGGGAAAATGAGCTGCGGTACAGCAAGTGGAATGGGTAATGACCTAACGAGGAGAAGTCTTTTAATCACTGGCTCCCATGACTGCTTGCCGACCCACTCCCCCGCAAAGCGAGCAGGGTCCTGGAAAGTTTAAAATTACCATAAAAAAGAGAGCAAATGGATACCAGATAAAAATCAATTAAAACTAGAGGCATTGTAAGGACCTAGAGTAGGCTCAGGAAAAATTCCAAGTGTTTGTTTAATGGATATGTGAGATTGTTTGCCCTAGTAACTGTGTCTCTGTTTGATATGTATGAGGCTTTGAATATTTTATAACAGTGATGGCTGTGTTCACTTAAAGGCAGCTGCTTAAAAAAAATTAAAATTCCAGAAAACACTTTGTCTTTCAACTCAGCATTATGTAATGTTTCAGGCTTGATACCCGTTCTCTTTGAAGGCTCTTCATACTGATAACATCAGAAGTGTCACCCAGGAAAGATGTTTCATCTAAAAAAAAGTGTTGTTGGGTCTTTTTGGTTTTGTTTTGTTTTCTTTTTTTACGCCACTGACAGATAATGCGTGTTAATGCTTCATCTGAAACACAAAATGAGAGCTGAATTGGAAGAGTGCTAGAGAGGAGGGCACTGGGGAACACATTTGTGAGCCATCACACAAATTCTCAGAGAAGCCCAGGCAGAAATTTAGAACATCACATCTTAATAGAACATAATGTACTCCAGAAAGAGTAGAGATAATGTATCCTAATGTATTCAATATTTGCCTTTGATGTAAGCTTAAGCATTATTCCATATGTTTTATTCCATCATGAAATTAATTTTGGTTGGAAACCATCACACATTAATTACCCAATGTGACTAAGCTCCAGCTCACTTGTTTTCCTAGGTTATTTGATGTCTGCTCTGAGACGGTTACATTGCAGAATTTTGTTTATAATAGCTGTGGCTAACATGCTAACAGTGACTCTGCCAGATTTGGTCACTACCAGGCACAAATACAGCTCAGCTGTCCAGAGAGCAGACTGTATCGGAAGGGAAAGACTTGAGCCTCCTCAGGCACTTTTGCATGCATGCACAGGGTCTTCTTTAAAACAAAATAAAATAAATTAGAATCTATTTTTACCAGGAAAGAATCAACCCATTTGGATCAAATATTTTCTATACTGCACGGCAATTACTGCAAGCAAACACTTGCTTAAGAAGACAAAAATTTATTTAGAAAAATATATTCCCAGTATTACAGACCACTTCTTGACCTAATGCTTTACTTCGTTTTGGAGCTTTTCTGTGAATTTTCAAGAACATTTTAAATAACAGATGTGCCATAATTACAGCCTGTGTTTCTTATGAGAGGGGGTATTACTATTCAGATCTTGTCGTTTTAAGATCAAAAGATTTCTATTTCAGAACTGTCTTCCTTGCTGAGCTCTAGACAGACAGAATACTTTGTGAGTTGCCAGATCCTTAGCTGTTGTAAGCTCTATTACCATTAAACTAAAGACATGTTCCTGAAAAGTCCTTTATTACACGAGCAGCTTATTGCGGTATTGCCCACGCTTTTTTAAAAGAGAAGCCCACATTCCGTCTGAAAAGATCTAGGGACCATCTTGTGTGCATGAAACCAGAGTGTTTTTTGTCTAAAGCCAACTACCAAAAATTTGACCTAAAAGTAGAATTTCAGTTTTTTGTTTATTCGCTTGTTTGGTTTTTTGCAATGTTTCATGTTACGTTGATCACCAGAGATCCCCGAGTTAGATGGTACGAATATATCTTTATAGTCAAAGAAACTGAGGGAAAAAAATTATGCTTCAGATTTTCTCAAGCTTTTCATTGTTAATTCATCACGATAAAGTAACAGTTCTATAAAAACCTACCGATTCCTAATTCTAGACCCTGGTGTATGAAAAAACAACTCATCCAGTCTGCCTCATTGGTCAGACGTGGAGAACATGCCCCTGCTCACGGGCTGGGGAATCATTGCTCAGGTGTGTGGACGTAGCATTCACAGCTGGTATCTGACTGTTCAAATTCAAGGCTCAATGACAAAAGCAGCCTGAGTACAAAATGGCAAAAATCTCACAAACTGAAAGCTTCAGCGCAAATATTTTCAAGGGCAAAAATCCCTCAAGCATGATGATTTTTTTCCTATTACGTGTCACTTCAGATGTTGTTAAGAAAACAGACTGCTTCCAAGTTTAGGCTCTGACAAAAGATATAGTTTGGGTTAGAACGGAAATGTATTAGTTCTGCTTATGTCCTGTCTCTAGTGATGTGCAACCTTGACCCATTTGCTTATTCCTATTAAAACTCCTGCTAACTTCACTTGAGGCTTAATGGGACTTTTGTTTAAGGGGAAAATGCTGCAGGGAAAACCAGTGCATAGACCTCCTCCTCCTGCAGCCACATCCTTTGCCACCCCCTCAGCTGAGCCAGCAATGTCACTTGTGCAGCAGAGTGATGGAGAAAATCAGGAGCAGATTCAGGATGAAAGACAATTTCTCCCAAAAGGCTTATTTCCCAGCTACTCTGTTTCCCTCACCCAGCGCATCACAGTGCCTCAGTTTGTGCCAGCACAGCGCATAAGGTAGGAAAGGGATAGGGACTATTTTTTGGGCAAGCAAACCGTGACCTCAATGAAGATAGATCTGGAGCCTTTGACTGTAAAAATCACCACCTTAATGTACAGGAAAACCCATTACAGTCCTGCATGGTTACTTTCACATTGAGCTAAATTCTGCAGACTTTAATCACTTTTTACCAAAACAACCGCAGTCAATGAAATCTCACTGAAAGACAAGCAAAGCTTCATCCAGAGAAACTTAAAGCTTTAGAAGAAGAGTGAATGGCAAGGAAGGGAGAAAGACATGACAATGGTAGAAGTACAAGAATTAATTTTTAGAAGATCTTGAAAAATAAACCTGACCAAAATATTATGTAACGAACACCAGAATCTCATCTTGTAAGACAATGTTTGGAATGAACTTACACTTTTTTTAAATTGTTCTACTGACCATCTGTTAGCATTATTCCACTTTCCATTTAAAAAGCCTTCTCATCCTTAGCAGATGTTCAGCTTTTCTACATATATGTTTTGCAATTCCTCTCAACTCTACTAATGGGGTTTGTACTCTCGGAACTACAAGTTTTCTTATATTGCCTCCACAGTGTCTGTAACATCCTCTTAAAATTTGAATAGAAATGTTCTATTAATGTCTCCCTACTTTGAGGAAACAGTATTCAAATATTCTCACAAAATAGCCTTTGCAGTTATCCCTAATGGGCAGTAGCTGTAATCCCTGGCATCCCTATGCATTTGGAAATATAAAGTTGAAAGCCTTAACTGTCTTTACTATAACTCCAAGTTGTCACAAGAGAAATGGGTTGTCAGTTCACATGGTAAGAAAAAATTGAGCATGGGATATATATCTGATATATATCTGATACTACTTGCACTTGGGCTGAAATAGAGTTTTCCCACTATTTTTCCATCACATGATAGAAGTCAATGTGAGTGATTAACAGTAAAACAAATAAGGGACGTATCATACAATGCTATTTTGCATCCTGCCAACCAAAAGAACATGAAGGATGCATGCCTCTCATATGGTAGGTAGAGGAACAAAAGGTCAAGCACATATTGCAGCACAAGTGCTTCCTAACATTCGTAAGTTTTAAGTTTTCTAAAATAGGCATGTACCTGATTCCTTTAATATATCCTCTGCACCTCTAATTTCTCTCCTACTTAATAACATAATTATACAGTTAGGCTTTGTACCCATGGCTGGTAGAAGAAATAGGGGTAGAAACAGCAGAGGGAAGAAGAAATGGATGTTTGCAATGGCTGAAGAACATGGATTAAATGATGACCAGTAAGATGAAAACCTTTAGAAAGGCAGCAGGTAAATGCAAAAGGTGATCACACTGAAGAATACTGCCTCCTTGGAAGGAATACTCCAGGGGATAAAATTTGAACCCAGCCCTAAAGGCACTGCATTCTTCCATCATTGCTGTCTAATAATTATGATTTCTTCAAAACAACTTGCTCCCAGCCATCTGCATATCTTAGCTTCCTTATCATTACAGCTTTGTCCTTCTGCTTTCTCAAATAGATTTTGTTTTGATTTTCTCAATAGCTAAAATAGCACAGCCTAAAAGATGGTTGGCATGATACAAGCTCCCTCTGCGCTCCCCGTTTGCTGGAGGGTAGCAAGCCTCCAGCTGGGTTCCAGCCTCCCCACTTATTTCTGGATCTGTTTTTAACCCTGCTGCCACTCCCAGCAGGGGCACGAGGGAGGTCTGCAACCTGTGCAGAGCTTGGCTGCATGCTGTAAGAGAAGTGATGAGGAGAGCAATTTTAGCTATGAATATCCTAATGAAGCTCCCGTGCTGACCTTACACACTTCTGATTAAGCAAATATGCAAATGTAAAGCAGTTCAGAGCTGGATTAGCATTCAAAGATTTTTAAAAAGCTACTGTGGCTACATGCAGAGTGACCTTTAGGCCTCCTCAAATCTGCTAGAATGCAGATGGGGACAAAAAAAGACATAATAAAGACAGACTTCATCTTTTTTATATCTTGCAGCCACCATAAAATGGTCCGCAAGAGGAAATGAATATCCAGATGAAGGTTTTACAGCAGATCTGGTTACAGGGTAAGAGAGAATTCTGCATCATACCTGGAGATGTCTCTTCCAGTACCTTGCAAAACCAAAAAGTTAGCTCAACAGTTGGTGTGATCATAATCCTGCAGATTTTGTACTATGAAAAATGAAAAATGATAGCTGGTAGATAAGAATCCAAATCTGGGTTTCAGTGACGTTACCAAGACTGAAGGGGGATCAGGAATCCATGGGAAGTAGCAGAGGTATCTCAAGGTCATGGGAGGGCCATTCTAGGCAACTCTTAGGAATCTGCTCTTTCCACTGGTTGGTGTTCAGAAAGTGATAGGAGCAAAAATCTTCATTTCCCTTTAATTAGAGAAAACTTCTGTAATGAGAAGATACTCCATTGCTATGCTGTATATAATACAATCCAATGGCCTGAGCTGTGGTTTTAAGACTGGATATCAAGACACAGGATTAGACCAACCTGAAGGCTGTTTGAATCTCACCTTGCTAATATGAGGGGTTTGGTATGGAAAACTGTGGAAAGGGAGAGGTTAAGAAATACTGTGCTAGGATTAAATGTCAGACCCATCCATCTCAGCAAGGTTTTGTGGCCATTTACAGTCAACTGCTCTCACTACAGATATACACCCTATTTCTAGGAACACAGAGAGACCTCCTGTGATTGCAAGGACCATGTTGCATTCTCCACTTCATAAATCAGGGATTTTGTTGCTGCTCTTCTCAATATACCTCCTCAAAGCCTGTTCCAGCATAGGCTTCCCTTTCAACTGGGAACCATCTTCTAATTTCCAGGCTAAATGTATTCACAGCGACCTTCTACACATTTGTTCTGAAACGTGACTTTGTTTAATTACTTCCTAAAGTCTACCCTGTGTCAATATATTTGTTTTCTTTCACCAAAAATAGTGCTTGAAAAGATATTTTAACAATGAAAAAATTATGAAGCAGGAGGATACTGTAAATCAGATGAGATACTCTACTGGTATAAACTGGTCTGACTTTAACGCTAATGTATATTGCTTAGGAAATGAAAAGAAACTTTTCATGTGCTTGTTTTCAGGTTAGACAAGAAAACAAACGTCTGTGCTAAAAAGGCTATGAATATGTCCATAGCAAACACACACGGAACTACACATTTGGGTGACATCTCTTCTTCACTCTTGATCACATTATATCCCTGTGTCTTAAAGTAGCATGTCTGCTACTGTTTATTTTTGCATCAATCAACTACATGTTTCTAAATTTTGAAGGTATTGTGGAATATATGTATTTACTCAATGCATACTTGAGGTTCCAGAATATCCTTATGCAGTTGGCAACAAAGCATTATAATGCAGTGTTTTATTTTGTTGGTTTGGATAAACAATAAGGATCAAAATTTACCGCAGCTCCAAATACTATAAAACTTTCACAATAATTTGTTCAAGTTACAGCTAAAAGGCGTAAAAAACCTTCTGTGTCTTAGAACGTATCACTCAAACTTTTTTAATCTACTGATTCTTTGCAAGTGCTAGTCATTTTGGAAACGCTCAAGTACTTACTTTCTACTATTTTGATAAATAAAGGGAAAACAAATTCTTTGAGCAAGATAACAGCAAGAACATTTAAAACCAATAACATGAAGCTGTAAGTCGAAGTAGCAATAATTCAATTTCTAATTATGATAGAGTGCATTTTTCCAGTGGTTTAATGTCCATCAAGTTTAATTTAAAATTTCAAAGAATAAAAATCCCTCATATTTTCTGCCATTTTAAAATGACAGACTTCACATAGGCTCTGAGGCAAACTCTAAAATAGTGCTGGCTAATTCAAAACCAGATTTAAGTCCTGCACAAAAGCTCACTACTCTGTGCTTATCACAAAATATGACACTGAATTTTGTAACTTTACATGTAATAAGCCTTCATATAGTAAATATCCTGCTTTATTTCTGCCCAATATGAGGAATATATATTGCAGCAGTGGAATAAATATGGCTGACTGTGATGTGAGCCCTTCTACTTATGAAGTCTGCAAACCAGAATCAAATGCTCCTTTATGAAAACAGCCTACACTTTAAGAAAGAAAAAAATCAACAGAGCTTTATGAGACATAATTGGGATCAATAGAAATTACTGTAATTCTGAGTTACGTTCTATAGGTTTTTAAACCATCCTTTAGTATTCTGTACTAAAGGCATAATTATACATTAAATTATAGCAGATGGCACCAGAAACCTGTAGAAGTACCATTTGTTAATATATTCTGCTGGGCTTATCAATCAAGGTAGTGCAAATTGGCATAAATTACACTTTCTTTTGGCTCTTTGGCATGTTGATTGCATTGCGTTACATTCTGTCAGGGCTCTATTCTTACCCTTTAAACTATGACTAAAAGGTAATCTTGCTTGAACTTAATTCTGGGACAGTGAAACCTTCAAACATCAGAGCTAGAAATCCCCATGGCTGGTATTCATCTTTTACACAAGTCCACTCAGCTCATTTTCCACCTGAACTAGATAGTCACCTGAAAAGAGTAGGTTGCCAAGAGGAAAGACTAGGAATAGACTTAAGGGAAACAATGAAAACTGGAAGTGGAATGATCTCCAAGCAGATCCTTTCCATGGAAGTAAAGATGCAGGAAAGTCAGCACTTGGATCAGCTTCTTCTGGTGGTGCAGGGCTGAGATGAAAGTAAGAAGGGCTACGTGCAGTATCACCACCACGTAGTGGTTCTTCACACAGGCAGAGGGTAGCCTTCCTTGTCAGGACAAAACTCAGGCAGCCATGTTATCCAGCTACAGGATCAAATTTAGGCTGAGGTTTTGAAAAATCGTCTGGTATGCTTTATTCATCCAACAGCTATGTGACAGTAGCCTTCTGTGTTCACAGACAAGTAACTAAACTTCCCATTACAAAACCCCTCAGCAGCAGAAGAAAAGAGCAGTGCACTTGAACTGCAGAAACCTGCACAAGAGGAAACCATGTCTTGCCTTGTCCTTAGAGCTCGGCAAAGAAGACAGAGCTACCTCTCAGATGTCCTATCTGCCAGGAGGAGGGCAGCCAGGCAAACACTGTGGCTGGCAGTCAGAGGGAGCAAAACTGCGAATCAGGACAGTAAATCCATACCACTGTCACCTCCAGTTAGCCTGGGAAAAGTTGCTCAGAGGAGTAACGCGATGATGAAGCTGTAAGGTAGCGGTTGCCCAGCAGAGGGTAGCATGCGTATGTGGAAAAGTGATTGCGCCTCTACCCAGCGCTTTTTGCTGCATCTTTTACAAAACCTGCGAACCTCAGGCTTTTCTCCTTCTTATTAGTTCATAAGTAAATGAAGTAATCATCGATCATTTAATAATCACTTATATTATAACATTAAGATTTAAGGTTACATATTTAAATGAGAATTATCAGCAATGAAATAATTGAGATTCCAGAAGCAAATTTGACTTGCATCCTCTCCGCATCTTGCATTCTGCATATTTTACAACACAGACAATATTATAACATTAATTACTGTGACGATTAAATATAGACGGTTTAGGAATGGCTAAATCAGGCAATCTCAATCAGAGAGTGGGACCTCAATTCGGAAGGCACTGAACACACGTGTACGTGTATCTGCCTGTATGTAAAATCAAGGAGACAAGGAGTGTTCCAGCAGACGGGAGAAGTGGTGAATTCCCCTACATTGGTCAGTTTTAAAAGCCAGCTTGACAGGGTGCTGACTCATCTGATTTAAACTAGACTTTTACCTTGAGAGGTCGGATTAGATGATCCTTGTGGTCCCTTCCAACCTGGTGTTCTATGATTCTATGATACACACCCGAGCAGCTTTATTAAGTACTTCTAGGCCTTTGGCTTTTAAAAAGTGGAGTGGGGAAACAATCCATGCAAAAGCAGCTAAATTAGTATGATTCATGGAGCCTCATTTCTTCCATTTTTTATTGTTGCAGTTTCATTCTTTCACTAATCTAATCTAGCTGCATTAATATTGGGTACCTGCAAGAAATACGCCCACACTGAGAGGCTGAGCTACACTGGAGCTACTCTGCTTCTCTGTGATATTCCTTCTAGCTTCTAGCTGCCCCTTTGTCAGAATTTATGTCTCTGTAGCATGATACTGCTTAACTTTACAAACAGGATAGTGCCATTCACTATAAAGGTGCTGGAAGACAGAGAAGTAGCACTTCTAGAGTGCACCCCTAACTGTGTGAGACACACCTGCTTTTCATAGATGTAATTCATGCCAACAGGCAGAAGCTGACTGAGCAGAGAACAAATTTTATGTATGGTTTTGTGACACTATCAGATTTACTGATCACGTGGTTTTTGCCGTACTGCCAAATCGTGATAAAACCTGCAACCTGCGGAAATGAGAATGTAGCATAAAAAGACATTGACATGAAAGTCCCTAAAAAGATTCAGTTGCCTGTGTAGGCAGCCCTTAGATGTTAACAAAAACAAAGGTCTACACACTTCTAGTTTATTTGCAAATCCTTCTCCGAGAAAAAAAATAATTCTGTTAATTCTGTTGAAAAACTCGGATTTAATAGTGAGTCAGTAATATTTTGTTCCTAATCCTGCAACACTAACTGTATTCATGTGATAAAAATGCTGTTGATTTCAATGTGAACAGTCTTGTACAAGGGTTTGCAGAGCCAGAGCCTGAGGATGTACAGAAAGGGGAAATTAGAAATTAACTGAAAAGAAAACAGATGTTGAAGAAAGATAGCCAACAAAAACATGCAGAAAGAAAAAGAGAGAATAAAGCAAAGTGCTAGAAGTGTGTGTAGGGGAAGAATGGCATGAAAAAAGAAGCGAAAGCTTGACTATATATTTATTAGACATTCTTCATAAATACATATATCTGTCTATATAACTCAAAAAACTACATCCATTTCATTGCATTTTTCTGTTGAAAATGATTGTGTTTTAAGTGTATAGTATTTGTAATCCAAGTAATTTTAAATCCCCCAGGAATGCTATAATAAAACACTGCGTATTTGCTTCTTTCATACTCCAATGCTTCCTCCTTTTATGTCTTACTTTCCCTTGCACAAGAACTCCAGTTAAAAACAAAACAGAAAAACTGACATGCTGAAACGTCAACTTTTTCAAAGCTGCAGGTGCACCTGTGCCCCCAAACGCTCATCTGATTTGGTCCAATTAAAATAATAATTGAAATTTTGCCCAGCCTACACCAAAATACCCATGTGATCCAATGTGACCTTTCATTTTCCTCCTGCTGCAACTCAAAGATTCTTACACTTTCCTCATGTCTTCATGCTGCCCTAATGACTCCATCCTGCACTGACACCTGGCTTCCCTCAAACCTTTATCCTTCCTTGTTTATCCTTCTTTTCAGATGCCTTGGAGGTCCCCACCTTACAGCCCTCTCAACTATGTTCCAGTGTACAGGGTACAAATCCCCTCTTTTGACCTGTGTTATTCCTGTTCCCAAACCACTTCACTTATTCTGCCACCTCCTTTGTCTTCTCACACTTGGGAGTATAAGGTCTCAAGAGGCTTAGTGTGTTTTCTTTCTTTCTAACCTGTATGGCATTGAGTGAAGTTATATCTGGCTCCTTGGTTAAGGTTCCTCAATATTATGATGATAGTACAAGTTGGGAAAATGTAGAAAGTTCTTCTTTCAGAGTCTACAATTAGCTAAGGATGAACATGTTCACCCTTATAAATGATTTGTTCATTCATATAAGAGCTTGAGTCATATAAATCAGGCTAATTCACTTCAGTAAAGTTACACTTCTGTATTTGTAGGGCTGCAGCTACACTTCCACTGAGAACTCTACCGTCAACAACTAACAGAAACACCTAAATGTTGCTTCAGGGGAAAACTCAAGTTAAAATACAATCTGATATAGATAATAGCGATGAGAATGCTCCCAGTCCACAAATCTGAGGTATTCAATGAAAAAAACCTAAACAAACTGTACCACTGCAAAGGACTACAAAGCTCAAGAATCCTGACAATTGAAAGGAAAACACAATGCTGGAACCGGTATTCTGGCCACACATCCCAACTGCAGAAAACTCCACAGATGTCTGATAAGCTTGACACGTAGAAGACTTATTCATATTTTTCCTAGGTTGATGATTTAAACCTTGAAGCACAAACCCCATTAAGAGGCAGAAATAACAAAGTGAAAAACAAAATTAAGAAACTACAGTATACATTCAGAAAAATCTACTTCAGCAGAAAAGGAGAGAAAAAGAAATTAACTCTTCTGATAAACTTGTTTGTCGCTCTTTGCAGAATACCTTGCAAGAAATACAGGATCTTGCACTGTCCACAGAGGCTTCATACCCAGTGAAGGACATGCCTTTATTGATATCTTGTTTTTACTTTCACCTCAGTAATGGCAGACATTGTATCAGAAAGTTTTAAAAGCAAAATGGAGGTTAGATCCATTTTCGATACTCTAAATTAAAAGAATAAATGAATCACCCAACTGTAGTTAATGGGCAATTAACATAATTCTGGTCCGGTGTAGCTGAAAGATAATGAAAAAGCTGATTGCAAATGAACCAGCAGTAATGTGGGAGGTCATAATAGTCCCATAACTCTGAATGAGAAACCAATTTCTCCTCTAACACTAGATGCTCTTATTGGTGAAGGGCTTTATCATACTATGAAATTTGCCCGTGATAGTATGAGACATAAAAAAAAAGGTTCTGCTGTGTAAAGGGTGGATGGCTGACAGAACAGGTACCCTCAGCAACTGCACGAGCCTGTGCCAGCTATCATAAACTAGAGGGTAATTAGAAGTGCAGTGGTGAAGAGAGAGGAGAGAAGCATATATTTGAGTAATGAGTTCACAACT
Source organism: Mesitornis unicolor (assembly GCF_000695765.1). Classification (NCBI taxonomy): domain Eukaryota; kingdom Metazoa; phylum Chordata; class Aves; order Mesitornithiformes; family Mesitornithidae; genus Mesitornis; species Mesitornis unicolor. The sequence goes on along the minus strand of NW_010209550.1, from coordinate 57,687 downwards.
GTACTACAGCAGGGCCACAACCCACCAGGGGAAAGGCAGCAGGGTGACAGACTCTGTCCCAGCCTGGAGACTGGACATGCTGGTGCCCTCTTAACTTGGCCCACCTCCTGGAGATGGTGTAATCTCCTCTTTGTGCTCGATTTGTTCTTCGTTAAGGAAGGGGTAATGGGGTGGGATGAATTCCACCCACCATGCTTTTTCCTCTACTTACCATCTATGTCCTGATCCTATTAAAACTTAAGATCTTGTTCAGCAAACTGTCATCAGATAAAGTAAATTACATTTAATGCTGGCGGTAATGCTCCCAAAATCAAGAGAACAATTGTGTCTAGGGCAAGGACTGCCTCCTTCCCTAGAATTTTAAGTAAATCTATATTTTGCCCTTTTGTGGCTTTTGAGGGGGAAAAAAGGTAATCATGTTAGAACACTCTAATGGTAAATGAATCTATGTCCTAGCAGCAGATGGCACATTAATAGGGTGCAAACATACAGGAAAAAAACAACCAACCAACTAATCCTCCAAAATGTATTTTATTTTCTTGGTGTTTTCCATCACTGTTCCTATGTCTTTTCTACCTGGTTGAATAACATGATGGTAGACTTAACAGAGAGGACTTAATCCAAGTGCTAAACTCATATCACGATGAATCAATAGGTTATTGCTGCATTATGCAAAATGGAAAAAAAATAAAGTGACAGTGCTTAATACACAGAAATATTTAGCGTAACACTTGGGGTGCATAGATTACAAATTACCTTTTTAAGTAGATTTTTCCATCAACTTTTCACCACTGTCTTATTGCTAAAGTGGGTGGTAACAGAAGTCACTAAGTCAGAGATCTGAGATGACTTAATCTTCTTGGTAAGTATGCATGCAACTCTGATGAGGGATCACCAATGCACATGCCCCCAAGCAGTGAGTGCTATAGTAGGTACCTGTAGTTCCTTCATCCTGACTAGAATAGCCACTTCAGTGGCATCCATAACGTAGTAGAGTGCTGGGTTCAACATGAAAAAAGCATATATATCAAATAGTGTATTACTGGCCCTCCTGACCAACCATTCAAATAAACACCTCTGAGATCAAGTTTAAAGAAATATTTGTTGGAATAACTCTGAATACACCGTATTTGTTTACTGAGAAAATTAGGAATAGCCTAAGAAAGAGCAGGTAATAACTCTGATCCACTTGGAAAAGTCAACATGGCTTTTATAATGGAGAGTCTTGTCTTCCAAATTTTACTGGAGTTCTCTGAAGAGATCAACATGTATGTGGGTGGTGTTACTTCAGTTGAGGTTTTAAGAAAGTTGAGCAGTAATGGGATAAAGGGAAAGGTCCCTGCATAGATAAGTAACTGATTAAAGGATAGGACAGAGAGAGGAAGTTCGATGATGACACAGAGTTATTCAAGACAACAAGAACAATCAGCAACCAAAAAATCCTACAGAGAAACGTTATGAGGCTGAGTGGCTGAGCAATTAAATGACAAATGAAATTCACTGTAGATAAATGGAAAGCAATGCACATGGGAAAGCCAATTCTAACTCCACATATTAATATGATGGAGTTGATCATTATTACCTAGGAGATAGATCTGGGGTTATGATAGATAGTCGTAGGGAAATGTCAACTTGATGCTTAATAGCAGTCAAGAAGGCAAGTCAAATGTTAGAAAATATTAAGAAATAAACAGAGAGCAAAACAGAGGATATCACTGTGCTGCTATGGAAAACCATCACTCAACTCCACATTGAATACTGTGTGCTGAATACAATCTGGTTCCCTTCTTTCAAAGAGGATACAGGTAAAACAGAGTTTCAGAGGAAAGCAACAAAGATGATCAAAGCTGCAGAGCAGTCTTCATAGTAAGAAAAGCTACTCAGGAGATGTTAGCATGCCTTGTCCTGGAAAAAGGATGACCCAAAAGAATATGACAGAAGTCTAAGAAATGGTAAACACAACCAAGTGGATGGATCTTGACCCTTCCCACAGTAGAACTAGGGAACATCAAATGAAGATATTATGAACCGCATTCAAAACAAACACAAGTGCTTCTTTGAACAACAGGTGGTAGACCTGGAAAAATCATTGTGTGATGATGTGTGGATGCAGGGACTAACAAAGGGAAACTAGACAAGTAGACCAATCATCTATTGAGAGCTACCAAAAATACTGAGACCACATCTATTCAGGATGAACATAGTTGGAGTCCAGGAGAGCAGCAAGAACAAGTATCATGCAGAGACAGGTGCTGATCTAGATGGGCCTTTGGTCTTACTAGTAATGGCTCTTAATATGATCTTACATTCTTCTAACAGACTGCTGCATCTGGGATATTCAAAATGTGGTTGACTGACTAAGATACGGGAGGAGAGATGGATGAATGAAAAAAATGTGTTATACAATTCAGACAAATGGTAGGTATCCCAAACTTCATGTCAATACAGATTAAGGATAACTAGTAGCTGGCAGAAGGCAATGCATACTTTGCAGAAATAGGCTCTTTAAGAAAATTATATAGCTTCACATATTTCTTCTTAACTCACATTAATCAGTCTCTTTATTTTCTTTGATTACTTTAACAGGACATTTCTTATACCAGAAAGAGACACTTTTCCTCCATTTACTCTCAAATGAATTATGACAGAGATCACCTTATCTAGTGATCTGGGACAATTTGCCAGGCTCTCCCAAACCCTTTCAGCGTAGTCTCTACCTTAAAGAAATATTTATACTTTGTTCACTATAATGAAATCTGAATTATTTCAGATAATGAAGCCAACTGGGAAAGAAGAAAAGGATCTAAATTTGAAAGAAGACTGGGGAGGGGGGGGCTATATAAAAGAGACTTAAATACATTGCTATAAAGATGGCATCAGCAGATGGAGCTGTTACTTACACTCTTCTAAATTCTCCTTTGTATGCAAAGACCTTCTCGGTTTTAGGGCCTTATATAATGCATAATTTTATGAAATAATTTCTGTGCTCCAGACTTTGGCAAGCAGCAGGAGAGTTTGCTCTCTGTCCTAGTGTCTCTACCAGAGCTGTTACTCTGGGAACATTCTGGTGCTTTCTTAGGGCTTCTGAATGAAGACATTGTCTAAACCCTTACTACTCTTTATTCAAAGAGACTACTACAGGTATAGTGGAAATAAAGTATCCGACACAAGGACTACTCCCAGTGTCCGCCACGCTGATTTTACCCTGTAATAGCAAGCTCACATGCAAAGCCCTTACATCCAGTGTTGCTCTGGCAGCAGGACAAGCAGTTACAGCTGATCCACACATAACCTTATCAATT
>NW_010209550.1:25331-54354 GCF_000695765.1 Mesitornis unicolor | reverse complement strand
ACTCTTTCCAGAACAATGCTTGAGATGGGAGCCTCTCTCCCATTTTTCTTGCTATAGATCTCCTTATTCTTTCCGTTATCAGTGCTCCCAATATGCATTATCTCTGTGCACTATCAGTTACAACAAAGACAAAAGAAGAAAAGCTCTCACTGTAAAATATTAAACTTAAAACCCCAGTTATCTGATCAAAAGCTTTTGGCTCTTTCCCAAGGAAGACAGCAGCCTTCAGCTTATTTTCCATGGAGGAGCCTATTCTTATTAATCAAGGCACCTCAGCACATTATTCAATGAATGGCCATGCCTGGTAAAACCGGCCTGGTTGCTGCCTCTGTGGACCGACACTTGTGAGACCGTATTTAGAGAAGGTATCACAACCTTGGCAAAAATTGTCTCCCCTTTGTTAAATTCTTGTTCGCACCAGGTGCTATCTCGGGGGTTTAAATTGCCCTTTGGAATTCTATTTTTAGAGCTCAAGTGGGATTTATATGGTGCTCTGACCTGACACAAGCTCTTTGCACAAGGCTGAATTTAGCCTTGTATGCACTCACTGCTGAAACTGCTAACTGTAATAAATGGAGGAGGGCTTGTTCTACATATGTCAAAAAGGCTACTATGTACCTTAAATGTAAGATTTCCATAAAGGCTAAAATTTCTCCAAATGCTTGTAGCACAATAAAAATGGCAAATTATGTTTGCGAGTTCACCTCCCACTGTCAGCGGCATCTGTGCTTCTTTAGTGACTGTTGTAGAAAAATACCAAAAACCTATTTTAAGAATAAATAATATTCCCAGGTTATTTACACCTAAGGAAAATGTCTCTTTTTCAGCATGGTGTGTGACATTGCTATTATCAACCCTGGCTCCCTTCACTTGCGTAAATTTTGAACTGTTGGCCAACTTAAACAAGTAGATAGAAGGGCACAGGGGAAGAGGTCTCGTGAATATTAAGCTCCTTTGAGGTTCCCTAGATAGGGGGGAGACATTTCTAATATCTCACTGAAAGAAATATGCTTAACCCATATTAGTCAATAGAGAAGGCATACAGGAGCATATGAAGACATTAGTATCATAGAAAATTAGATGCTGTTGACCTTGTTGCTTATGGATAACATGTTAATGTGGGGGCACAGATACACAGGAGATCAAGATCTATGTGCTCACAATGCTGTTAGCTTTGTGTGCTTTGATGTTTGTGGTTCCAGCCGCAGGTGCAAACTGGGCAGCCATAAATGGAGGCTCTTAATATAAAAATACAGATTAAAGAATCAGTCCTGAGTGTCCTGCCCAAGTTCAACCAATGATGGGAATGATTATATACATTGCTTCAGACTGTCTGGTCTAGATAAATATATAATATATTAATATTAATGTTCAAAGCCTGAGCTGGGGTAATGAAAAATATTCCCAGGATGGTCTCAATTTCATAACTACAGATTAGATATAAGCAAAAAACAAAACAAAACACAAAATGAAGCCAAACAACTCACAGTAGTAGAATAATGCAATGAAGAATGACAAAACCAATGAAGAAATTCGCAATACATTCGCCTGTGCCTCACAGTAATTAATGCTTTTTGAGATATTAGATAAACTTTTCTTTGTTGTAATAGAAACAGATTTCCCAGATCTCCTATTTCAGCACTCAAGCTCCACCTTTTCTCAGCTTTGTCTGAAATTAGCCACATTTTCCACCACTTTAATAAACGTGGAATACAATTTGGAAATTATCTGTTTGCATCAGCACTGGCAATGAACAATAGCTCAAATTTTGAGAGTCAAGGCTTCAATAATAAGGCCTGATTTTCTTAGCAATCAGATGCATACACATGCATACACACACACACGCACGCACGCACACCACATGTCTTTGTGAATAGGGCCCAAAACAGCTGCAACCTTCCAGAAATTAATTGGATTCTGGATCATTTGCATTTTTATATGGTTTACCAACAAAAGATGGAGATAGCAAGTTTATTAATGTGAAAAAGGAGAGAGAGACAGAGAGAAAGAGAGCGAGGGAGTGAACATGAACGTTTTGGTTGAGCCACTAATCCAAATTTTAATACACACAGTGCCTGTTCACCTTACAATACTGCAGCAGATCCTCCAAGGTGGAAATTGATATGCAGGTCTAAACTGCAGACAGCTGTTAAGGACTCCTACTGACGCCTAGAGCCTTTACAGTTCCTCATTTGGGTAGGCATTATGATTTGATAATGGCCATTTTCAGACAACACCCAAGGCAATTCTAGGATTTGCTGTCACAATAGACACGCTGAAAATAAAGTCAGTGTAAATAGATTAAGAAATTGACAGAATAACAAGGCAGAAAGAATTAGAATTAATACACAAATGGCAGATGACAACTCAATGCATTGTGTGGCAGAGATGGGATAAGGAAAGTGGAGCTGGAGGATTTATCTGCTGCCTGTACGCCTTCAACCTGCTTCCTGCCCACATGGATGCCTATTTCGTTGAGAAGTGAAATCTTTATTAGAAGATTTCTTATCTCTCTTGCTGCCCATTGAAAAACTTCCTTTCTGCTCAATTGAAAGTGATGCTCCTGAGCTGTAGATGTCCGAGACAGCTACAGTTTTTCCAGGTAGCCAGCTGGTGACCAGTGGGTAAAACTGACACCCTCATTTCACTTGGGAATAGGAAGTAGACACTGACTTGATATTCAGAGGAGAGAGTGACCCTCAACTCCTATGGGTATTGATATGAACCCTGGATGGTCAAGTGGTAACCAGTACTTTATATTATGTGATTAATTAAAAAAATTCTTCGCAACACTTGTGCTGAGGTGTATGCGAGGTTCAGTGCATGAATCCCTGTCCTGTGGAATCCCTTATTTGATGGGTTTGGGGGTTTTTTTACTAAAAATAGATAGAATTTAATTTATTCACATTTATTATGACTGTGACTTTTTGTCTCTGCCAAAACCAGCTCCCAGCTCTGCTCAACCCAGTCTGAAAACCCAAATCACACCTGAGCAAACCAGGTACCAGACTAATGCCCAAAATGCTGAATGTGACTTAACGCACAGAAAAACTGTGGGATAGCAAAGAGTTTACTGGTTGGTCTCTGTATAATAGACCCAGAGCACATGCAGAGATGGAATACTGGGCAGTGACATCCCCAGTAAGTTCAGGGGTAAAGAAGGCACTAGAACTGCTATAAGAAGAAAAATGAAACTCAGTGCTGTGTTAGTGGTCAGCTGGGTAAGGATCCAGTGCACTTCCATTCTGTGCTGGTGCAGCAAGTGCTCCCCAGGACTGCCGGACCTGGTGCACAGCATTTCTGTTGTCTCAAGACAAATCTTGAACCCTTAGTGCAGGGTATTCAACCAACACATCTTGAGTAATCTGGGGGGAGCTTAGGCTCGTTTTGAGTAAAATACTTAGCTTTGCTTGACTTCATGGGAACTTAGCCAGTGCTTGAGTGCTGTGTTGAGTCAGGGACAAAATTATATGTGTGGTTTGCATAAATAATAATTAAATCTTTTATAATTTTATACATGCCTATTATCTTGTATGGATCTTGTGTTTGTAACTTTTCCATCAAATTCTGCAACACAATGCAATGAAAAAACTTTCATTTTCTTATCTCTCTTTCCTCCTGATCCATTTCTTTTGCCCAGTAAGGGGGGTCTAACATTTCCTGGGGTTTGTTTTCCTTCTGCATAAAGTTGACCACTTCTTCTATATAAACTTTGATCGCAGTCCTCACTTCTATCACTTCTTCCTTTTTTTTTTTCTTTTTCTCTTTCTCTTTCTCTTTGCGTTCTTCATTTAGCCATTATTTTTATTCCTCTTCCTTCGGGTGTTCTCAACCACTTTGTTTTATGCTCTCTCATTCTCCTCTTTCTCTGATTAAGTTACAATCACTCTTTTTCAATTTTTATACTGAGCATCTATTGACTCTATTCTCCCCTCTTAATCTGTCCTTCAAGGTCAGAGAAAGAGATAAGGTGATGGAAGCTGTGGCCAGATAAAAGAGAAATCAGGCATCAAGAAAGAAGAGAAAAGGGCTGAATGTCACAGAGCCTTCAAGCATGAGGAGGAACAAGGTAGAGCAACAAGTATGAAAAGAGGAGGAGGAGAGGGAAGGTTTCCATAAAGAATATGGAAAAAGGATGAGAAATAAGGGTAGTGGGGGCAAAACTACAGTGCTACTACTTTTATTCACAGTTTCCCTCATTTCTGAAGGACCTGAAGCTTCAAGGAGTACAGAGCTTCACTTAGCCTTAAATCAATCCTGCTAAAATGAATATCTTGATTACGGTTAGCTTGCCAGCATTTAGAAATGAGACAGGAACATAGCCAACATTCTTCTGGCTGAATACACAGATACAGTGAGACACATTACGGAATCATAAAGTATCTAGGTCCACCAAGCCCTTATTTATCTAACTTTTGTTAACCTTAGCAGAAAGCCTGCCAAAGTATTCTGGTAGTACTGAAAATCCAAGTAAGTAATAGTCTTATAACCAGGCAACATTTTGCATGGCACAAATTGCTGTATTCGTACTACCAAGGGACTTCATAGTTTCCTGCTTTTGAGACAGCCAAGAAGTGTAAGCTTGAAATCCTGACCTCACTGAAGTCAAAGTCAATATGGCCACTTAACTTCTACAGGGCTAAGTGCAGCTAGTTTCCAATTAAAAGGGAGCTGACTAAATGCTGTCTGTGAGAATGTATCTAATTTAGATGGTTTTAAAAAGCACAGAGGAGAAAACACAGAAAGCTGATGAACATTAGAGCAGGAGTGACAGAGAAACTACAGGTAGAGCAAGATCATGAAAGGACCATAGCTGAAAGAGGAGAAAGCATACATAGATAGGAATGTAAAAGGAACAGATGGGGATCAAGACTGTCAGGGACTGCAGATGAGGTGAAAAGGAGGATACAGGTAATGAGAACTCAGAGCCATGGTAGGCAAAGCAGATGTTGTTGCTACCAAGTGGGCTGAACTGAGGGCCATGGCAGGAGTGAGGCTCAGGATGTGTTTTTGGAAAGAGAGAGGTCTTCTGTGTCTGTGCTTGGGAACCTGGGACAATATTGTCATAGCTTTGCATCTGTTCACCTTGTAGCTATAAAACAGAATTTGTTTTCAAAAAGCATGAAACACATGTGCTTACTTAAATATTCAGCATTTATACCACTCATCTGTATTTCAATGGTGCCACACGTGAAGTCTGCCTGGAGACCGTCTTCTCCAGGTTGAGGATGCAAGACCAGGGGCAGCTCTTCTCATGTGAAAAGCTGTATTTCACCTGTGAAAAATCTTGCAATGCTTCTCCAAGCAGAAATACAAATATTAGACTGCTGCTTCACTAGGCAATAGAAATTTATTATTTTTTTCTCTGTGCTGAGAAAGTACTAATAAAGTGCTAATTTAATTCCCTGAGAGGCAGCAAGAGGGAGAAGCTGTTACATCACCAAAAACAAGCCCTGGTAACAGAGAACAGTATTTGATATTAATTTTCTATTGTCTTGTCAAAATCAGTTTAAATTCCCAGTGGGTAGGTCTCCTGCTACTCCTTTTGGGAGCATACTCTGTAATTCCTAATGTCTTTTTCTTTATTTTGTCTTTGCTTTACAGTCAGGTAATTTTTCTTTCTCCTTAGCATTTACATCCTATAAACATTTACAACTTGTAACATTTCATCGCAGTTACTCTTTCACTAAGTTGCCTGTACTTGACTCTGTTATTTTTTACTTCATCTTCCTGTTGTCCTTCCCTGGATTTCCTTCGGTTTATCAACTGCACGCTATGCAACACGCTAAATCAAACACATACCCAGTGATCTTGCCAGGCTACAACAGAACTACACAGACAAGGCTGTTAAGACAGGGCTTAGTGATGCACAGCTTTTGCACATGCAAGCTGAAATTATGCTACGCTTCATTGCAAATGTGTTATGTTACATATGCACGCTTAATTTTCTGTTCACTATTACCTCTTAACAATATGGAAGACAATGGTGTAAGGCTATTCAGCTTCTTTACGCTCTTTCTGAGCACTGCTGGAATGCTAGTAATGATGTCATTGAAAAAAAGCTGAAATTTGAATTGGGCTACTGTGGACTTTACGCAGAAATTACAATTTCATTTTATTTTTAAGCTGTTATATTATGGGAGATCTGAAGTTTAGCAAAGTATTTACCTTTTGCAGCTAATGATTTCACTTAATGAAAACAGGTTTTTGGTTTGCATAGTTTGAAGAAAGCCCACTCAGATCTTAGGCTACCTGAACAAAAGAAACAGTTTTGCTAATTAGAAAACAATCCTAATGCTCCAATGGTCAGGGCTAATTCAAAAAGAACTCAAAATAAAAGGTTAAAATCAGAATTGTATATAGGCTTGGCAAAGAGTTTATATAGCTGTCTCCTGGGACACCATCAGCAGTACATTGTTGCTTGCAGAAGTGAAAGTTTTGGCACTAAATACGTACATAGGATCTTCAGAAATGTGACTTACCAGGAGAAAATACTCCAGAAATAAATACATATAAACAATCTCAAATAGAGTACTGTTCTCCCTTTAGATACACCAGGTAGAGACTTCCCGGAACAATTTGCAGATGGGAAACATCCACTTAGTGAGGTATTAGTACTTCATTAGTATTTGTAAATCATGTTGGAGTAAAAGATGAGAAGAGGCTGAGAAGGAATATTTTTTCCTTCACTACCTTTTTGCTTTTCCTCTGCAAAAAAAAAAAAGGGATGCTCCAGCAGCACGGATGATTGCCTTGAGAAGACGTGACAGCAGTAAGTGTAAATGTACCTGCACTACTGCTAAATTAGTTTCCTTCAACAACACGGACAACACCATAAGCTCCTTATGTTTGCCTGGGACCCATGGTATATAGTCTAGTTGACATGTAAGTCTAATTCACATTCCGCTGTGTTTCACTGCTGTTATTAATGTTACGATTGCTCAGGAAGCAATTAGTCCTTCTTGTTGCAATACAGACACTGCAAATACACAGAAAGCAAAACACAGTGCTTGATCAGTCAACACTTCCTTGATCCTTCTCCTGCACTGACTTTCTACCCTGCACACAAGTGGTTGCAGACCAGGAGCAGTGCATTCCAGCTGTGCACTCTCTTCCTTTCAGATAAAGATAGGTTCAGCTTGAGACACTGCAGATGAGAAACTTACAGTGCCATGTCAGCTGATTCTGTAGTGTTTTTAAATAATTTTCAGATAATGGATGCCCTGGAATTCAGATTATTATTGGCTTTTTAGTCTGGTTTTAAATTGATAAAGCTAACAGTTTCACAAGCCAAGCCATCTTCCCCATATATTTAGAAACAGGGTCTGTGCATAAACTAGGCTTAAACCAAGCTTGACCCTATTAGTATTGGCAGCCCAAACCACATTTAAATCAAAACTACATGGAGCAGTAAGTTTTTATGCCAAAGTAATAAAAACTGTAATGAGACACACACATACACACATCCCTGTATCACAACATATATACATTGTGTCTTTTAGGCACACTTTTAATCCATGTACAACTTTTTTAGTAGTGACAAAGCACCTTTCAGTCATTACTAGAACCATTAATTTAAGTATCAACATTGTCTGGATGTACTGTTCTCCTACAGTGCCTAGGATGTCCACACAGCCATTGATTTAAGAGACAATATCACTTGCTTCCAAGTTTATGAGGCAATAAACAGCTCCCGCATATTGATGAATGCGGAGGTGTTTGCTCAGCACATTTGCAGAGGACGTTTATTACCCAAGTGCTGTGCTTTAAAAGCAAATGAAATTGCAACTATTCTCACTTTCTTCTGTTGGGGGGAAGGAAGAAAAATACTGTTGTTTTTAATTTGTTCCTCCACTTTCCCTCCTCCTGTGACTCATTAAAATGACTGACATAGCCATGGACGTTCCCCTCATCCGTGCTGCTGATGACTACAATCATTTTTTCTTTGGTGGCTTTGCAAGAAACTGCTTTAGAACAGGGTGCAATTGTCAGAATTGCAGAAAGACATGACTAAGATTATTCCTTTATGCTTTATTACCCTATTATCCACTTCCAAAGGATTAAGTTAGCTCATCAGCATAGCCACTTAGAGTTACTAACCCCACAATAATATTCATTGCTCTGTCCATGCAATAAAAGAATGAAATAATTTTTAATCTGCAGAATTGGGATCATGCAAATATCAGGGATTAAAAAATGAGTCTTTGGATTGTACACCTGCCAAAATACTTCTTGGAATCTAAACTCCTTTTAAGTATATGATACTGGGAAGGAAGAGAGGGTAGAGGAAAGGGATGAGATTGATTACAAAGCTGCATGCCAACTGAGTTGTTATGAGGATGCCAAACAGAGAGAGCAACCTGTGAAAAATGTATTAAATTATCAAAAACACAAAACTGATTTATAGCTACTGTAATTTCTCCTTTGCTCTTTGTTCCCATAAGAAGGATGCCAGTGACAATATTTTCTTACAAAAAAAATACCTGTTTCCAGCTGTTATCAAAATATATACAAACATATTTTAATTATTTTATTTAACTAGGTTGGGTATCAAAACAGAAAGATAATTGAATGAAAAGTCAGAATACAAAACCTAAGAAGCAAACAAATATTTTCCAAAATCCTTGAGATTAATGGATCATTGAATCTTCTGGCTTGTACGAAAAGTCTTTAATCTAAATAGCAGCAGATCCATTGTTTTAAGAAAAGGATGTTTGAAATTTCTATCAGAGCAGATGATTCCTTTTTTACCCTTACAATGTGAGATTAGGGAAAAAATGTAACTTAAAAAAATTTATAATGCTCATTAACTTGCTTCATTGTTTGTCTCATTATGTTCTTTTCTAATTTAAGACTCAGCTATGCAAACTTGCATTCATTTATATAAACCTTTTCATTTGAGTAATGCTATTAAAATCAATGGGACACATGCTTAGAACAAGCCAGCCATTAGCAATGTTATGCCAGTAGGCTGTAAAAGGTCATTCTTTTCCTTCATGTTTGAAAAATGCCTTAAATCCATCTGGAGGTGTAAAAATTGTAACATTAAGAATTAATACTTATATTTAAAAGTAGGAAAACTTTAATTAGTCATACTTAACTAGCTCTTATTACTATACACTGTTAGAAAAAAGTTTCCACCACATCTGCTTTAATCCATATACTTGGTCTTTTCCATTATGGTCCTTCTCTATAATACTCTTTGTCCTTCTTTCAGTTGCTCTGATTTTTCATTTTGCCTCAATTTTTGTCCTTCATTCTCGTTTGACAGAGTGAATTTGTTTAGGAGAAGTGAAAGAAGCTGATGGGGATAACAGGTTATGCCGACACCTGTTCAGTCTGTGTGGCCAGTGCTGGGGATGACTCCAGTTTCCTCTGCCTTTCCTGTCGTCTGTCCCCTGAGGGTTAAAGGACAGTCCCTGTAAGTGAGATGGAGAACAGAAGTATCTTTTTCATTCACAGGTCAGTTGGCAAGACTTACTTCCCTTTTTTAAGAACAGATTTACGAAGAAGGTTCAGTTGCTCTGTAAACTTTACTAAATAATTTGCTCTACTGTTATTATTTTTATCTGAATACCTCTACAGAAGTTTGTAGTAGCCTTGACTAAGGTCCATGCATGACCCCATTCTTTGCAGGTCTCTGTATGACAACAATCTGCTAAAGCGGTAGGAAGGAAAGGTGGCGTAAATGAACATGAGGTACCTCTTTGATTTAATGTACCTAGGGAACAGCAGTAAATAGCAATATCTAATAGCACAGGGCTACACTGTCTATTACAGAACTTTGAAACTAAAGATATAAAATAATTCCCAATCAACATAGTAAGGAAGAACTAAGCATGACAGCACATACTGGTGATGAAGTATAATATATATCAGTGACAGAGAACTAAATCAGAGTATGTGATTTTTTTAAAGAAAGATTTTTAAAGAGTTGGGTTTTTAAATTCCTTATTTAAGTTTACATTGTGGAATAAAACTGAGTATAATTTTGCTGTCCTAGCTTTGGGGTTTCATCTTCATATATTTTTCTATACAAGAAAGCTCAAATAGAACTGCTTTCTTGGCAAAAGGTATTTTCAAAACTACTACTGCCTCTTGCTTTTCTTTCTGGTCACCTTATTTGATTTTTTTTTTCCTCAAACCAATGGAGGCAAAGCAAAGTTACCTCCAGGAAGGATAACAGTGGCTTTTGACACCATGTGCTGGAAAGAAACATCAAGAAGGAACAAATGGGGACAGTGACTAGTCTTTGTTAGGAAGGAGTTATCCACATCCCATGGAGAAAAATGAGTGATGGCAATAATTTTGGAAAAGTCATTCTGAGTGCGTAGGCAGGTGCTTCTGCCCCACTGAAAAAACTAGGAGATGGCAATGATTTTGAGAGAAGATCAGGATTTTATGGATATGACGTGCCAGCCTCTGCAGGAGGAAAGTTCAGAAGCGTATACCACCAAATTAGACACTTTTCCTTCCATTTTTTCTCTGCTCAAATACAAACAATGCACCAGACTTAGTAAGCTTTAATTGCAGGAAAATCGTGGAAAGCCTATAATACTCTCTGTGAAGGTTATTAGGGACTCCCCAAAAAACTCATGTTATGTGACTAATTGGTAGCAGCAGACTCATTTCTAATTAATTTTAAGAGAAATTATTCAGGTGCACACCTTCATTGTCTGAAAATGTGTAAGTAAGCTCTGGAATCTGCATATGCTGTTTGGTCCAAGGGACATGTTAGTGCTGGCAGCGAAAGGAAACCAAGAAACGCTTTTCTTAAAAGGAGACAGCAGTGATACAATCAGGTCTGTGCTCTGATGCAGTTTTACTGCGTTATTGAAAACACATGCTCGCGTACCTCCAAACACAGAACAAACGTAGGTGATATTCACACTTACAATTGCCAAGTTTGTCTTTGCAGTCTGTTCTGTGACCCAGAAAGTCTTCTCCTTTCTTCTGTTCCCTATTAAAGCCAAACAGACACCTCATATCTCTACCTGTAGTTGGAGAACTCCTCATGGTACACAGCCTAAAGTTGAACCAGGTTCTAACATGAAGTCTTTTACCTGTGTAGGGAACCTCCTACTCTTCCCAGCTATTTCATTTGTATAAAGGGGGTTAATCAAGCCTTCCCTTTCACCAGAACCTTTATTCAGAGCTGCCATGGCCTAGAGATCACAGGGTAACTTGACAAGAACCACTGACACTTTCCAGCACAGCAATATTGTATCCAGCTACAATAGCAATATATGATTTCATTTCAAAGCTCTTTTGTTTCTGCAGGGGTGCCATCAAGTAAAGCATACAACAAAAGTATAAATTCATAGAAAACACTGGCTCCCTACATGGACAAGAGGTACGTGTTAAAGGGGAAAAATAAAAAGGAATTATGTCTGGCCTGCTGCTTATGTGTGATCTTCATATTTATCAGCATAATCTGATTTATCATTATTCTTACGTGTTCTCTTGAGAAGCACAGCTGACAATTATTTAATTGTTTAGTCATAAAGAAAAGCATATCTCTTAAGCACCAGTTGACAAGGGTGAGAGCTTAGCTTTGAGACAGGGCAGTATTTCTAAAGCATACCTTCTGTGTGAGAAGGACACTTTGGATGAGCCAGTACACATGAAATGTATATACTGGAGTACACTGAAGGCTCTGAAAGCAGAGCAATCCTTTCCTTAACTAATTAGTACAGGCAAGCTTTGCATGCTGGATTTATTTACCTCCCCCCCCAAAAAAAAACAAACCCAAAACCCACCACCACACACCTCCTGAAAACAGCTGCACTTTTGATGTGTTCTTAATCCCATTTGTTATCTCCTGGGCAAAAATGAACTGTGGCTCACCCTCCAAAAAAGGCAGACGTAGACCTATAAAAACTATCTTGCTATAAAGGACTCTATAAAACAGTATGTTTTAATTGCTTCCTGGTTTCAGCAAACTGTTTTATATTCAAAGTTAACATTAGGTTAACACTTAACTTCTTTGGGCTTTTTATTATTTTAAAACATAAATTATCAGAAGCTATTTATTTTAGCATTTGCTTTCATGAATGGAGGTAGCATTTATGCAGCTGATTAAGTATTTTAAAAAGCAGTACAAGCCACCCCAGTTTTTAATTATTTGCACAAATTACCACCAAGCACCGTAAATTTAATGTCATCTCTCTTACAATAACAAAATAAAGACTGAGCAGGTAATAACACATTTGTATGGATCAATGGAGTATCCTGTGGGAAGATTACTATTATCCTCATTTGAGATTCAGGAAGATGAGATTGAAGAAGTTGCCCAAGGTGATGCACTCAACTGGTGGCCTGGGTTCTGAAGCAGGGAGACCGACAATTTAGGAAATGAGGATGTTTGGCTTTGTGCAGAGATAACCTGAGCTTTTTTGTCCTCCTCCTCATATAGAATAGTTTAAGAATCACAAATATAATCAGCTGATCAATTACTGCCTTTCTTGGAAAAAATACATGAAATAATAGTCTCCATTTGCACTGCACATGTCTAACAATGTTTTGGTACTCAGCCAGGTAAGTCTTTCCCTTAATAACCTGTCTTCTCAGAGATGTTGAGCTTGTAATATGGCTACTGAAATGTATTTAAAAGGTTTATTAACTTCAGGACTTCTGAAATCTGTGTCACAACAAATGTATAATTCTGCAGAGAAAGATATACAGCAGCTTCTGTAGCGAGGCTCTGGCACTGTTTAACCCTCAAATGAGATATCAGCTCATGAGCTTAAAAACGAACCAAGTGAATTGTTACATTATAGATTCTCACAAGAACCAAGTGAAAAGTGATGATGTGCAAGAGAACTGAAAGCATGCGTGCTGCTTACAGTACAACCTACAGATATTAATAGACTGCTCCCAGATATCGTGTAGTCAAGAAAACCATAGCTCATCTCTAAGCACAAGTGGGCAGTTTAAATATACCTAGTTTTTGGGAATAGCCATTCCACATTCTTCCCTGTGGAGGATAGGAATGTGCAAAGAAAAGCACTATGTTACTTAAAGGTAAGTCAGCATCCTATGAAAAACAACAAAAATGAGTCTGCACAATCTGAAGACTTAGCCCTTGTCCTGGAGCAGTCAGAACATTCTGCCAGAGCAGAAGCAAGATTGAAACTCTGCATTAATAATGATAATTTCCTAAAACAAGCACTCTTCCAAGGTTATGCATTTAAGGGAGCCAACAGGTGAAGTCTGATAAATCTAGCTGCAGTAATTTAAGATGTTATTCCCAGTGTCTGTCTGGATTCACCTTATTGTTCACTGCCATGCGCTACTCTAGAGCTTGATGCATGCTTGCACTTCAGCCCATCTCAGCGTTGTTACTGTGTCTATGGGGCAAGGGCAAGCTGTGAACTGAGCTGGCTGAGATGCAGATGCCCACTCTGGTCTGCTGCCCCTGCTACCATGGATGCAGCCTCTGGCAAAGGAGGAGGGCAGCTTTACCCTTCTTAGCCAAATCTGCCTGAACTTGCCTGTTGAGTTCACTAGAGCGCACTACAATTCAGAGGCTAACTGTAGATAAGAGCTTTCAGCGGCCAAATATTATGCAGGATCCCTGATGGGCTCGGCAGCCTATGTCAAACCCTGTGAGGTTGTAGTTACCACTGCACTGCAATAATCTATCTGAACTGCAGACTACAATTGCACCTTAAGATGAGCAGCACTGAGAAAACATAACAGAAATTCGTCTAGCATACAATGCTGTCTCTTAACAGCAGATGCCTAGAGCACAATATAACACAGGAACTTTTAAAACCAGAGGTAGCATCGCAAACTCTTCTTGTAGGAATCTGGCTAATTGCTCTTGGAACTCATATAAACTTCTGACTTCGACATGAGGAGGAGCTTCAAATTACAATATTTTGTTAGAAAGTATCTCTTCTTCTTGCTTTCAGCCAGCCATCTGATAGTTCCAGTAGCAGCACCTATTTCTTGGACTGGAACAAGAAAATTACTTTTCTACTTCCTTGTGTCTCTCACAGGGTTACAGATCCAGATTGTAACCATCTTCAGTCACTGCTTCCCCAGACAGAACCATCCTAGCCCAGTTATATCTCATTGGGAAGTCATTCCTGATCTTTGCTTATTCTCACCACTTTTCTCCATCTTTCCTACTCTGCTGGTTAGGTAGGGGTAGCACGCTGTCACCTAGGTATCACCAGAGTTAGAGTGGCCCATGATACTGGCACATAGACATGAAGAACAGCCTAAACCAAGGGGTGAAGGCTCTCTGCAGAGATGGAAGGTCTCAGTAAACAAACTGCTTGAATTAAACTGTAAGTTCATGCTGATACTAGATTTATTAATAGAAAAATTCCAAGATACAAGTACTAATTTTTCTCTCCTGCTGCCTGGCCCATTTTATTAAATTCACTAAATTAACATGAATATTTTCATCCGATAGAGCCATCAAACAGTAAACAAAAAAAAGGCAAAGCAAAATAGCAAACCTAAAAAAATCCAGAAGCATTCAGTCTGGTTCCAAGAAACTAAAGAGACTGCATTACATATTCTTATGCTTAAATAATAATAATAATTTGGGATAAGTGTTTTAGTAAAGTAGGGATTCTGTTTTCATGTTCTTTCAAAAAATGCAAGATGAAAAAGCTGACTTTTAAAAAGAAAGCTATCTGATGCCAGAAGCTACATCTTGAAGAAAGGTAAATTATTGTAAAACCAGTGAAGGAGTTCTAGGTGATGACACCATGATACCAGCTGAGGTCCAAGACACATGGGATTTCACCTGGCTTAGCATTTTCTATTTGTGCAGTGAAAACTGCAAGATTCATCTGTTTACAGTAAACTACTGAAGCAAGGATGATTGTTCAGTGTCACATATTTGCTTAGGCAACAGGTACTCTGGATTTTATATTCACTTTCAGTATATTTAATGTTTCTTCTTTCCTATCTCCCATGCCAACTAAGGAGAAAAGACTTTCTGAGATTGGGAACACATATTCTGGGAACGACTGTGCCTTCGTGTTTACAGCCTCAAGAGGAAAACTGTAGCTGTGGGGAATTTGTGTCTAGTGTATTCTTTTTACAGAGAGAGAAATGGGAATCTGTAAACTGTGAATGGACTGCTGGATAAAAATGCAAAACCCAAAACAATCCCATTACTGAGCATTAAAAAAAACCCAACAAAAAACAACCCAACCCACAAAAGAAGGGCGCTGTAAGGAAATTTCAGTTCTTAAAGAATTTTAGCCAGCCACACTTACAGTTAAGAGAGTCAAGCTAAACACTTCTACAAAGTATTATTTTAACAGAGTCCATACTAATTCTTGATCATAAATTAGCATGCCTCATTACTAAGCTATTTCAGTGGGGTTTGCTTGGCCATCACAGGTCAAATCAAGCCATCACTTCCCACTTTTGTAATATAACTAAATTAATAAAAATGCATAATCTAGAAGGCAAGGCATGATTGGCCATGAATATTCAAAATGAGTCACATCTTTTCTGTATTATACAGAGTATATTTGCTTCAAAATAAGAACTCATCATTATCCACAAATTTGTATAGGTCTCTCCCCCATCGTGTCAGAAATTGGAAAAAGCAGTGAACCTGCACTCTGTGTGGTTTATGTATGCAAAAAAAACCCCGCGTTTGCTTAATTCCCCCCCTGCTCTAACACTATGGAGAAATATGAAGCAGGCAGTACCAACTCCCAGTTTTCCAGAAACTTCCCCAAACATAAAAGGTTGTATTTAGAAATGACTATCAAATAATTATACAATAAAAAATATTAACCATGGTATCAGACTGTATTGGTACCTTTAAATATAACTAATTATTCTTGTCTTGTATATGATTTTTGTTTCATTGGAACTGAGATCAAACACCTGAAACCTAAAATATTTCAGAGTTTGTTAATTACAAAAGGAGATATGTAATTAGTCATGATAATTCTTGGGATCAGTTTATAGCCAGTCTTTCTCAATTAAACTTGAAATCTATAATTTTCCTGGAGGAGATACTGGAATGTTTCAGATCTCAGCAGACTATGTTCTGTATGTAAAAAAAGCTCCATAAAAGGTCGTCACAGAGCAAACTATGGGCTCTGTTTAAACTGTTATTCAGAATAATAATCATATAATCATAGAATACCAGGTTGGAAGGGACCACAGGGATAATCTAGTCCAATCTCTCAAGGTAAAATGATAGCTTAAATGAGATGAGCCAGCACCCTGTCAAGCTGACTCTTAAAACGGACCAATGTGAGGGAATTTACCACTTGCCCTGGGAGATTATTCCAATGTCTGATTGATCTCAAGGTAAAAAAAATTTCTTCTGGAGTTCAATCAGAATCTCTCCAGAAGCACCTTGTGTCCATTACCCCTCGTCTTTTCCACATGACTCCTTGTGAAAAGGGAGCCTCCATCTTTTTTGGTAGTCACCCTTTATCTACTGGTACATGGTGATAAGGTCCCCCTGAAGCCTTCTCTTCCCAAGGCTGAGCAGGCCCAGTTTTCTCAGCCTTTCTTCATACGGCAGGTCTTCCAGTCCTCTGATCATCCTTGTGGCCCTTCTCTGGACCCCTTCCAACCTGTCTGCATCTTTTTTGTATAGCGGGATTTTGCAGTTTGCAGTAGAATAACCTTCCTGCAGATTACGTGCAAAAGGCGGCCCTGTTTTACTGCAGCCTCTGCCAGTGGTAAACTGGACTTGAAGAGGGAGTGCAAAGGGAATGTATTTTGACCTGGGATCATCCTTATCTCTTGATCTCTACGCTGGCAGGCACTTGCCTCTACATGTAGCTGACTTCCTGGACTGCTGATAGCCTATGCTGGAAGAATTCACTATCTAAATGTTGCCATCAACTCTAGAGTAAGAATTCCATTTCACTGCAGGAAAAGCAGCTTTATAGTGAAGGAAAGAATAAAGTGAAACACGGTGGACTATGGGCCATGCTACTCTATGCAGGCATAGAATAGTTAAACCCTATGCACCTCTGATAAATATGGAGGAGGTGTCTTTTATCCTATCTCACCTGTCAGGTTTGTCCATATAGCAGAATCACAGCTACACTTAGGAACATTTTCTAGACGTGTATTTTACCCAGAATAATTTCTAATCGTTTTGCTTATAGATGGGGGCACTTTTCAATGCCTTCACATTAAATTACATTTCTGTTATTCCTCTTACACCAATAATGTGTGGTTATTAAAACATATGTGTTTGATCATACAGTATGATCAAAGGCAACTATAGATGGAGCCTGTATTGGGGCAATACGCTATATACCGTTTATGGATGCCTCTGTAAGTATTTTAAGGTAAATATACCTTGATTTGCTTTCAAAAAGTTTTACAGTATTTTTTTTGTATGATTGCATAATTTTTAGGCCAAACTCTGATTAAGTGTCCAAAGCGCTTAAGAACATGAGTTCGGTTTGCAGAAAACTCTTGGTTTTATGAGATGCAGCCAGAAAGAGAAGCTACAGCAAGAAGAAGTGTGGAAATATCTAGACAGAAATCAGTTACTGTACTGTCACACATGTAACTTCCAGGTTATCTGTAAAATCCATGAACCCCACTCAGTAACTGTGGGAACTTTATCTCAGAGTACCTCTTCTTTAATACTGTCTCCATTTTTTATCTCCCATAACCTCTTCCTCCTTTGGCATTAATCCTTTGCTTTTGCCTCTTATTTTGGGCATACTATTTGGAAGTACATATTATCCAAGAATATGGACTCTGTGAAGATTTTTTTTCAAGGAATCGAATTTTTAAAGTACCAGTTATCAGAAGCACAGTATGTGGAAGAAAATATGGCTAATTCACTCAATCTCTGCATCAGTGTGCTTGAAGCCTAGAAATCCAATACTCAGCTCTCCTGGTCAGGCTGTAATTTTGGATACTGCTGGGCAGCTCTCTGAATCTCTTTGCATGTTTACGTGGCCTATCCCCACTTGCTGACAGGTTCACACCTGTAAATCTGATTAGTAGACAATGTTTGACTTGATTAGTCAAGTGCAAAGCTCAATGCAGTCAGACATTTGAAATTCAAGATTTCCTGGAGCTGTGTTAATAGATTTGAGACCTGAGCAGTGTGCAAATGAAGCAACAGGAGCCACACATTCTTACTGACAGTATTTCATTTCTTCATGCTGAGGGGGTACTTTAGCCAGGAACTGTTCAGAAGTGACATGTCCCTCCCTTGCTAAATGTCTTAGGACAGCCAGTGGCTACCATCAGTTTTTTCTAGAGCTTCTTCAAATGAAAAGTAGCAAATCTGTTTAATACTAACCAGCAAATTCCAGTCTCCTATTGACTACTGTCTGCATTTGATGATCTCTGAAGGTCTAAATGCCGCTTTCAGATTATTCCTTCACATGAGAAAGGAGGACTCTATTCTCCCTTCAGCCTTTTAAACGGCTTATCTATTTGCAGTCTCTAAACTCATCCTCTTGTTTTCTCATTACCCTTCCATTCCTGTGACTCCCATTTCTCCTCAAATTAATGTCAATGCAAAACCTTCTTTCTCTTATAACACACTGTCTCAGCGGAGCATTTGCGATACCACACATTATGGATGCTCTGTGAAATCAGTTTCAGAGTAATGATGCGCTATGTATGCTTAGAAATGCACTTATGTTTCCAAATGTCTCTTATGTCTCCTTGCATATTATTAAGGTTTCTGAATCAAAAAGATGAGTAGTTCTGTCACCATAAGGAGACCAAAAAGACACGTGACTATAGATACAGTCCCAGTTAGTGTGGGAAAAAGTCACGGAAGGGTTGCCATCTATTATTTATACCTACCCAGTAAGTGCATGGCATTTTACTATCCAGCAACAAGACGTGGATCCTTGCCCCTTGACCATGTAGGACCAAAAATAGGAGAGAAGAGCATACTGCACAGAAGTAACTGCAGTATTGCAAACCCCTAATACTGACACAATTTGTAAGAAGCAAAGCAAGATTTATTTTCATGCTGTGCACTTTGTAACACATTGAAATAAGTAGTCTCAGGAATAAGTCCTACTCTCTGGTACCACACCTGAATATCTGTATTCAGACTCTCAGACTACTGTCCTAAATTAGGTCAAAGCACAGTACAAGAATAACAGGACATTATGACAGGACAAAGTAACGATGGAAGGAAAAAAATCAATAAATACAAAGAAAGGCTGAAAATTGCTTTGAGGTGAGGAGAGTTATTCCCACAGAAAGACTATTTGCATTGATTTCATTTCTGACGTGCTTTGTTTTCAAGACTTGTAATGATCCGTACTATTACTGTTCATTCTGAAGCATTGTCAGAAGGCCTGAGCAAAGTAATGAATAAGCAAGAATGGGAAAGAAAAATTTTACTGTCTCCATACCATCTGTGAAGGGCAGAAATCACCTACAGGCATTGAAACATGAGGTGGATGAACAGGGTAGGCAGGAAGCTGGAGTAGAACAGAGTTCAGAGAGCAGGAACAGAGGTGAGAATGGGGGACTTAGCAGGAAAATCATAGACTCAGTGCTTTAATAATAATTGACCTTGCGCTAAACAACACGGGAAAAGGCCAGTGCTCTGAAGATATAACACAGGGCAAAACCAACAGGACCAATGCTAAACAGATTTCTCTCCTATGCACATGTTATTTTCATATCCATTTCACCCTAGCTCTGTCCCTTCTCCAATATCCTAAGTCTACTCTCTCCCCAGACAACAGTTCTCTCTCTGTCTCTTCTTCTCCTCCCCCCAGAACTCAGAGGCCTCCCTGAAACCTGCAGGGTAACATTTATATCCAAACCAACATTTCCTTTACTATGAGAGAACTACTTACCAATGAAAATTCGAAACTTTTGGGAAGGCATTAAAACAAATAAATCCAAACCTTAAAATTACAACACTATATTTAAACTGAGAAAATCCATGGAATAGCTGGCTTTCATTTGGTGCTTATGTGAATGCACAAATGAATATCAAGACTTTTCCCTGTACCATTTGCTTTATCACAAAGCAGCCATTGGGAAACTTAGCAAAGATTTCAGTGAATTTGCATTAAGACCAATGTTAGTAACACTATCATTTTGCATAGCACAAGGCAATTTCAGAATTTGTTCATCCTCAGAGGAAAGTGCTCCTTTCTCATGGATGCTTTCAAAACGAAGCCCATATTTTTACAAAAAGAGAGTCTCAGGGATTGACCTCCCTCTGCCGTTCACTTTGATGATCTTTCTCCTTTCTCACATCTTTCAAGACACGCGTGAAGGCACAGTGGTTTGTAAGGGTGATGCATCTGAAGCAAAAGGAGCGCATGGGCTCTTGTTTTGTACGTCAACTGCCTAATCTGGAAGGATCACTGCCATTCTGCTGCGGCTGCAGTTTGTATGAGAGCCTGGGTCATCTGATTCAGGCAAAATCAGCCAACCTAGTGTAACCCATTGAAATGTGCATTGAAATGTGTTTTCCTGGCTCATTTTAGTCAAAGCAGCTGAGGCAGAGCATACACAAACAGCTTCCCAGATGAGCCGCAGGAAAGGGGCAGCAACAGGCAACTAGCAGGTAGTGATGGCTTAAATCGGAGCTGTGTGCAACACGAACATCTGTGGTTTGGTCATTTGTCAGTACAGTCGGTGTTTGTCAACGCGGTCAATGAGGTCATTTGTCAAAGCAAAACTCTGCTGAGTTCCCAGATGCCTCATTCTTTCATGTGAACTTCCCTAACATAAGTGCGGGAATAAAAAGAATGTTCTTGTCATTACAAGAATAAATTCATTAAAGGTTAGAGCAAAATCCAAAACAATTAAAAGGAAGCATTTACCTCTCCACAGACAGCATCTCTCTGTTATTTTTGCCAGCAATTTGGAAAACTAATTAAAATAATGGATTATTGTACTCAATGTTTTAAACTAATCAGTAATGCTAACATGCTATGCATTTGCTCTTTCCTATAAACACTATTTTTAAAAGCCTTCCTAAATTGACACTTTTAAATAAAAATAATTTTCTTGCTCTTTTTAATTATTTCTAATCCAATAAATAATAAAGCTCAGCTTGCTGATATTTGCGAGAGTGCAAGAAAGCACTGGTCATTGGGTCTGGGTGGCTGAGGAGGTTTAATGGCCTCGAGTCTCTTTTCCCATTAGTTTGATCGAATATGCTTAGATAGCAGTGACCAGAAAGCCTTAGCATTACAGAGTGACTCAACTCTTTTATCCAGAGAAATGTCAGACGCTAATCCTAAGATATTGATGTGCAAATGCAGGTTCATTGACCAACACAGAAGCCCATTAACTTAAATGGGGCTTTAAGCAGCACCTGCCCAACTTCATGATGGGAACCCAGTTCCTGAACAACAGGAGTTCGCATAACCTCCTTTCTCCTCCAGGCCCCACGTTGTCACACTGCTGACAGTTTCAGGAAATTTAGGAAAAATAAAGATGCAAGCATTCACTTTTGATCTACAGACTGACTGCACTACTGTGACTGAAGTACGCTAGCTAAACACGATATAATGGTAAACACAGTAAGGTTTATTATGAGACACTGTTCTGTGGATAAATGCTGGGAGTAGATCCCCAGGAAGGCAAAATTTTCATAAAGCATTTTAGACGCCAAATATGTAATGTTTCAAAGCGGTTGATCTCCCCAAAAGGTCGAGCACTGTTCAGATGTCTCCAGCTGAGCTTTCCAAAGCAGAAGCCCACTAACCTACCAGTCAGGCTTGAATACCTTGTCTCAAGTTGTTTTTCACAAACAATACACACACATACACTCTGCTCATAGCATCTGTCTCTTCCACTTGCCTGAGAACTAAAATCCAAATAAGGGAAGCAGATCCCTAGTTGAGCTATAAATTATGAATAGTTCTTCAGTGAATTGAACTTTGAAGCTTAAATAACAGAGCAGAGAAAATCTGGGAAACTGAAAGATGTACAATTTTAATTTAGTGCTACCCCAAAAACTCAGTTAAAACATTTAAACATTTTTCTTTACTTTAACTAGAACCTTCAACGGACTGAAAGGGCCTGTGGGGAATTTGCAAAGTGTTCTGCAAGATCTGAAGACGATGTGGGGGGAGGAGGCCATGGAGGGGAACTATAGGCACTTCAAAGAATTTCCTTCCATATCACTATTTCAGAAGAAGAATTACAAAATGTATATTATTTATACATTTAGCTATTTAAACAAATGTAATGTATTGCTCAGATGAGAACAAAAAGAGTTTGAAAACTTAATTTTTATGCTGTGAAAGAATTAAAGCCTGTTGGACTGAAGTTTCCTTTGACGTTCTTTTCTCTTTTTAAAGAGATTTTTTTTCAAACGAAAGACAAAAATAATGTCAAGTTCTCACCTCTCTGTTGAGGTTCAAAGGATTTTTCCCCCCTTCATTTTAGTATTATTTTGTATGGTAAATATCTTATCAAATGAAGGCTGTGTTTGTTTGAATTTCAATGAAAAAGAAGAAGTAAGAAGCCAGAAGCAAGGTGCTACTTTCTTCACTTTGGATATAGCTACTCTAAAAAGGCTGCAAAAAGGACAGAAACAGCAATAGGAAAAAAAATGCAAAAACTCCATATTGACATAACTTTGCTGTTTCATTATGTCACATCATTTAAAACCAGCTTCAGAAAACAGTAAAATACTTTCTAAAGCCACGTTTTCTTGAGGTGTTCAGTGGCCACAGGCGTTACCTGTGGGCAGAAGGATGGCACAAAAATACTAGGATTTTTATTTTTAATTGCTAAGCTTCTTTGTGAGACAAAAATTCAAGAAGTCCTTTAAGCATATGATGAACTTAAAAATATGCTTAAGTTACATGACTTCAGTATGAGCTTGATGCTGTTCTGAGCTGGCTCCTAACTCTGCAACAGCCTATCGCAATGTTACTTTTGTGATCTTCATCATTTGCAGGCCCCATTCTGCACCTCCAAATAAGCTCTGTTTCTTTGAAAACGTGGATTTACTGTGGGAGAAGTTTCATTCAAATTGTAGCGGTCAACTTTTAAAGAAACCTGATCTGCCAGGTGAGACAGGTTTAATAAGAAGTGCCAGCAAGCATCTCCCCTGTGTCCTCTGAGCCTTTGCAAAGCAGGTCCTTTCAGGAGAGGAGCAGTGCAGGAAGAGCCCAAACACCTTTGCTCCCAGTCACCAGTCTTCCATGATCTCTTGTGCAGTGAGAGGTTCTGCCTGGTGCCCTCAGGTCCCTTGGGAGCATTTCTCTCTGTTAGTGGTCGCCTGGCTGCACCCAGTCACTGCTGTGCTTGGCCCTCCCTGCGATGAGAGCATTCCCCAGCTGATCCTGGTCTGCCGAGGGAACAGAATCTGGTTTGCCCTGATGTGCTTCACCTGCTGGAGGTGTCAATGCCATGGGGAGCAACCAACCACCTGCCCCACATTACAACCCCAGAGCAGCAATAGCAGCAAACCAGCTGGTGACTGTTCCCCAGCAGCTCCCACGCTAGTGTGGGAGATGGGCGTGCAGAGGTTTCTACGCAACCTTTGACTGTGAAGGTGAGTTTCTACAGCCTTACCTAAAAGGCAGTGGCAAATCTGAAGCTTTGTAATGGCATCTTGCATATTTTAGCAAAACTTCAGTAAAAACAGAGGCTGAATTCATGGCTATATGAATGTTGTCAGCCAGACTGCAATACATGGCAGGCCAGAACTGAGTTAAGGCACCAGTAAGACAAAGAGCCTCTGCCAGCAGGGAGCTGCAAAGCTCTGAATTCCCTAAGGCTGTTAAGTGGGTGAAGCAAGGGTATGGCTGGTTACCTATTCCTACGCTACCATGACTTGTGCAATTCATACGGCTGCTGAGAAACTCCTAAAAACACATTTTTGGAGGGATGAAAGTTTGTTTTTTCAATCGTGTACTGGACATTTTCAGTGCAACTGTGAAGTTTTGCAAAAAGTTACTGCTTTCATTTATATTTTTGTTAGGGGGAAGAATTCAGGAAAAAACAGCTGAATTTACTGTTTTGTTTTGATCACGTTTAATACCTTTGAAATCTTTAGTTTTGACAAAACTATGTAGTTTATTACTCTGATTATTTTTCCATCTTTTTGTATTATAATAAATATCCATTAAATATAAATAAATTATCGGTTAGTATTGTATTACAGACAAGTTACCTATTACTATTCAGCACTGAAGCAATGTACTTTGATCAATGTTTCAAAAATTACCTTGCAACTAACCTGTGACTTAACAAAACCACCTCCTATGTCTATGCAAGGCTTGCTTCAGAATTTGAAAATACTTTCTTGAATATGGGAAATACAGCTAGAACCACAGAAATCTCACTTCAAGTTATGAAAATCTCAGTTATTGAAATTTCTGTACTGAAAACTCAGTGTAGCTGTTTCTGCTTACTGTAGCTCTGCATTAGCTTGATTGATTCAGCCTTCTCTTACTTCATGATGGATTAATGAAATACAGAACTTCTCTTAATGTGAAGGATGCGTTATCCAATCCAAAGAACCCACAGCTTCAATGGTGATGCCATTTGCAAAGATGGTTTAAGTTAACGCATTTAATTTAACAATGGCAGTAGCACTGTAAGAGCAAACACAGGCGGAGCTACTTGCAGCTGCCAAGCCACAGACCAGCTTGCGCCCCTGTAGTCCTTTAAACTCTTGTCAAGTCCCATTCAGGTCAAAGAGGGGTTTTGCTGTTTTCAAGAAATGGTAAAAAGATTGTTCAAAAAAAGAGAATATATATGCTAATATCATGCATTTTAAACTTTGACTCATCTACAGCTGATAATGCTGATACTAACATTAGTAAACACCACTGCCTACGAACTAATTAGAAAATGAAAATTTATGCTTATTATTCGGCTTGCATTCTTCATAATTTACTATAGCAAAATCATTGTTTGATCTTCAGTGTTGCATAATAAATGTTATCAGTTACTTTATCAGCCAAAGAATTTTGGAACAGGAGATATTATTTCCACTTTTGATTCCATGAAAATGAAAGGGTATGTCTATAATATATCACCATGCCACTGAAAGGGTCTTAAAATATTACTTATTACCAGATACTTACAAACATCAGGTGAGGATTGCAATTTTTAATAGTTTAAGGATGATAAAGTGGTTCTTTCAGTGAATGACTACTACTCGTATTTCTTTCAACAGGAGCTAAAAGATTATTATTATTTTTTTTAAATTAGGACAAGCTGATCTCATATGTGCTTAAGTGTGATACAGTGTGTTAATTGCTGGGTTACCAAAGACTGATGACAAAAGCTTTGGTCGTAGAGATCTCATATAAATGCATCCTAGTGAAAAGGAAAAAAAATTAATTCAAAGGTAGACATAGGCATTTATACTTGCCTCCATTTTGAGTGCACCAAGCAAAAATTATGTTAACTTGATTCTGTTCTCAGGAACAGGGGGGGAAGACTGACTTTTTAGGAAATCACAGATGTTATTTGGCTGATGACATTAGATTTAAAAGGTGGGTAAGAATCACTCAGTACTGCGGATTAGGAAGCTCGGTGGTGTGTCATGAGCGCTGCTGAAGCCCCCCAGCACCACCCTGCCCACCTCAGGAGCCCGGTGCTCCCCAGCTGGCACAGAGGAGCCCCACAGCTCAGAATGGCAGCTCCTGCCTCGCCCTGGCAGCGCAGGCAGCGCTTTCCCTATGTAAATAGACTTGGACAGACTGCAGAAACCCGCTAAATATTGATTCTGCTAAGGCTTCAAATTAAAGTTAATTTAAATAGTACGTGTAAAGAGTTTTATGAATTGATTTCAAATGACAAAGAAGTATTGGAAAAGCATTAAACCAAAGTACCATTTTAAACAATAAATTTAAGCTTACCATAATTGAATTATGCGTTTGGATCGCGGCTGGCAGGTAGGCTGGAGGGGGAAAACGCACCCTCTGCTGCAGCAAATGGGAGCTCCCTAAAATCTACCTGTCTGCGGAGGGGCTGCACGTGAGACAGCAGCTTCGCTACCCCCGTCACACCCCTCAAGGAACCAGCGGCGGGCCGGGCGGAGGGGAGCTGAACACGCTTGAAGGCGGGCCCCAACCGCCGGCGCGAGGACAGCCCCTCCTGAGGGGCGGGCCAGCAGCCGCGCGCAGAGGGCGGGAAGGGTCAGAGCGGCGGGGTCAGGACAGCGAGGCCGGCTCAGTCGGGAGCTGCAGGCCTCGCAGCCGGCCGAGTTGTGTGTGTAAGGCAGGGAACTGATGAAACTGGACAAGGCGGTCGTGGTGCAATAGAAGTGGAGAGCAGGGCCTAAAGGAGCTCTTGAGGTGCTACCGTAGGGAATGAGGCCTCAGGTGTCGGACTGGGAGGAGCTATGGGTGTTTGTTTCCATGTATCCTTGCCATCTGCTACCTCACTGACTACTAAATAATTAAAAATTGGAAGTTGGGAGAAACCCATCCTCCAAACACCACCACCCCTTTTAGTCCCAAGGCAAAAGAGTGCTCCTGATGGGGAGGAAATGTCTAATTCATACAAATTAGGGGATTATCGGCTTCCTTCTGTGCCTGCTCAGTGGTGGCACTGCTGCCCAAAACTGCACGTGTGGCCTTTGCTGCAGTGCCTTTGTGATGGGTCAGTCACCTGCTAGCTGCCCCACTGCCTGAGATGGAAGGGAAATGAGAAGCCTTTCTTCTGTTCTTGAAGGTATAGTTTCATAAACAACAGGTCCAGACGTTACCAACCAAGCAAACATAGCGCAGATGAGACTGACGATCAGAGGAGTTTAACAGGAGTTGTGCGATCTCCTTAGATAATGATTTGTCAGTGTATTTTGTAGTGTTTTTTTTGAGACCATCATGCTAGCACCACCTCTATCTGTAACTAGGGCAGGAAGCTGTGCTGCACTTTGGGTGGTCAGGCTGAAGGTCCAATGCACGTTGGCTCTTAAACTAGGTTTTGGGATGCTCTAGGAGGTAAATCAACCAGCTCCTGGAGAGTTTGCAGCCAGCAACAAATTGTTGTTTGCAGTGTAATGGGTGAATAACTCCGAGTGTACAGTCATAGCAGCTGTCAAAATGTTCTGGGTGGAAAAACCAAACACCTGAATGCATTAAATGCTTATATATAAGCTAAGGAAATTAGGTTAAAAGTATGCTGATTAAAAGAAGATTTTAAGGGATATGATCTGTACATATGCATCATATATTGGTATATTTTCTTCCTTATGCCATATGTAAGGAATAAAATCTGTCTCAGCTGGTGGATCACCAGTCAGTGTTTTGGTTCTGTGTGTCACTTTATACAAGATATGCATGTTGTGGATGCTAGGCTGATAAATACATGAGCCAGTTGAGATACAGAATGAGCTGTGGCTGAGCTGACATTATGAAGGCCATAATGTTATTTTCACAGGGTACACTGGTCATGTGTCTAAGTGCTTTTAAATGAGCAGTTTTTGTGATAGTTAAAGAAAACTCTCTTTATTCAAAAGACCCTATATAATAGAAAAGCTGAGGAGGTTATAGTTGCAGACTGGAAAGGTTGTTTATTTATGCTTACCATAAGTAACATGGCCATCTCTTGAAGAAGTGTAGAAATGCCAAATGTATAACTCAACCCCTTTTTCTCTTCTTCACCTCTCCTTGACAGATCTCAACTGCCTCCACACTGTTAAGGCCAGGAGCACACTGTAGTCACTTTTCCCTACAGGATAAGAACCTTCAGGAGATGCTGCTTTCTCAAGAATTGGTGATACAATCCAGCACAATGAAGACATCCCTCTGTATACTAAAAGGTATATATACAAAACCCAGACTATTTTGTTATTTAAAAAATCAGGACTCTGTATTTGGTACTAATATATAGGGAAGAGGAAGGAAGCAACATGAGAGGCTTAGGGAGTAAACAATAGGAAAGAAAAAAAAAAAGATAAGAACAACTTGTCCTGTACTACTCTCTTAGGAGATATGCACTGAAATATGCATGATTATATAAAACGGATGGAAATACAGGAAAACACACTTTTTTAGGTGGGCACAAGCTATTGATAACAAGTAACTTCCTGTTACAAGTCTGTCTTCCCTAACTGCGTATAAAATGTATAGTGCTAGTTCTGCTGATGAAGTCTTATACTTAAATCTCAGTATTTCTCAGTCACTATCTTTCATTCTGTATAGAGCTTCATCTTTCATATTAAAAAAAAAGATCTTTTATGAGGAGTCCATTGTAAGTTTTAGTGGTTGTGATACAACCAGGAGAACACTGTTTCTTTTCAAATTCTCTAAAAGAAAAAGATGTAATAGTTGACTTTGCAGTTTTGTGTTAAAATTTGACAGTAAAACATATACTAGATTTAGTTAGTTTTTCTTTCTTCTTCTCTGTTGCATGTATACATAAAACTGAGAAGCAAATTGCTACATGTAAAGTAGAATTGCATCATGGAGTATTGTAAGCTTTTTCTAACACGTGTCTAACAGTTTTTTGTGTTAGATAATCATACATCTTTCTCCTGGCACAATAATGTATAAACTTGCCTTCTAAAAATACTCCATAGTGGAGCAAAAGTCAGAATGTTTGTCCTTCAGGAGTCTCTTTGCAGACCTGGATAAACATTGCAGAGATGCCCGAGTCATTAGGGATTTGCTCTGCTAGCTAGGCAATTCCACCCTGTCACCCTTTTAATGTAAATAACCATCCTTAATTAATGGAAATGCAATATGTACTAAGTAATAGCAGACCAAGTAAATGAACAAATGCAGGGTGAGATATTGTAACTCTGCTGAAGACATTGGATGGGGATCTTGCTCCTTCATCTCATTAGTTTAGGCCAGTTAAAAACAATGCGACGTATAAATCTGCCGTTTTCTACGCTGTACAACAGCATCAAAATGAAATACATTTTAGACTTTTATTAGAATAAGTAATTGGGAACACAAATCAAGTCAGGTGTGTGAATAGCTAGGTTTGGTATGCAATCAGGAACAGCTGCCTCCTGTACCCACAGCTACTGACAATCACAGAAGGGAAGGACAGACTTTGAAAACCCAGTTGTGACAGTGCACAAATAAACAACTGGGGGTGAAAGTAACAACGAAGACAAAATTAATCCTTC